>NC_056731.1:951261834-951314334 GCF_019279795.1 Protopterus annectens
CATGCACTAATAAGCAACATAATGCTGAACATATGACAAATAATTAACAGTGAAGGGAAAAAAAGCATGTAGCGACAGGCATGAAAAAGTAAATAAAATTGCCTAGGTTGCGATAATCTTTCCACTAAGTTTTACAAAAACAAGCACATACTAAAGATATAATTTCACTGCTGCAAAGGCTGAGTGTGACTACATAGCATATCAGGTGGATTGTAACCAGTCATTCAACTAATAGTCTTTGGGTGGGGGAGGGAAAGCACAGAACAACAAACTGTAAATTCTAAGCATTTCCTATAATAACCGTGCCACATGGAGTTTGTGGATTCTAACATCCAGTATGGAAACAAACTTATCTGAAAATCTTGCCTCTGTGTGAATATGTGACAAACTGCACTAAAGGGTAAACAGAATACTCTAGCAAGCAACTAATTTTAGAAACAAAATAATGCCCCTTTACAAGAATTGCTTTACTGCTGTGCTTTCTAGAGTAGCAGCAGTCTGATCGTAAAATGCATGAAAGGCTACTTTTCTCAATGGATAAAATGCACAGGTTAGACTAATGAATAGCTCACATGGAGAGCTGTTGTCAGTAGAGCTGTAATTTGAGCTGGAATCTGGCTAAAACCTTAGAAACTTCCTGTAGGCACGTTTCCCCTACCCTCCTAAGCCAAAGGTGAGCATGCTCAGAAAGGCAAACCTGAAATGTAAACAAAGGCTGAATCAAAACAAAAAAATCCCTGGGATTGTCCCTTTAAGGACCTGTTTTCACAGTTCTCTTTCCAGTTTATCTGTTGCCTATCCATATGTATACCCCTTCTCCTACATAAGTATGAAATGTTTGCCTAGCATATGAACTATAAGTTGGGCTACAGCTAATGTAATTGCCAAAAATCAATTCCCACATGGCACCATTATGTTTCAGATGTCCCACATCATCTTCAAACATATGTATATGGATGTATTAATTATTGTCACTCTATATCTCCACTATCCTTATTCCATACAATTCATGCTACATAGAATCATAGGAGGTTACTAGGCTAATGGCCCTGGGGCCCTTACAAGCCTAGTAAAGAGTTTATCCCCAAAATGAAACCTCAGTCAGCACCTTTCGCCCCTGTCAGTGAGGGACACAGGTGGAACCCCTGGGACAAATTTGTGGTTTCCCATCCATTCATCAAGGTTGCGCTTGAAGAGGGTCAGGGTTTGACATATATAGGAAGTCTATTCCAGAGACGGGGCAGCCTCTGGGAGACAAACTTCTCTCTCCAGCAGTTTTTGTTGATGCTGCATATTACAGTTAGGCCTTTTGAGTGGGTAATGTGTGAGGAGTTAGACTTACAGATATGGAGCATCTTCTAGTAGGGCAGGGTCTGAGATTGCCTTGTAGGTGAGACACACATCAACTCTGAGAAATCTGTATGATTCTGAGTAGAGTGATAGTGATTTGATCCTGTCCACATAGGGCAGGTGTTGGAGGTCATGGATTCTCTTTGTGAGGTGTTTCTGTGGCCTTTCCAGTTGGTGCAGAAGTTTGGAGAGGTACACACCAAACGGAGCATTATATTCAATTATTGGTCTAATGAGTGAAGAGTATAGAGAAGTAATAACCTCCTTTTTTCTGGATGCAATCCCTTTACTTATAAGATGAACCAAGTAAAAGGCTTTTCTGACCACTGCTGCTACATGACTGTCAAATGTGAGATTGTTATCAACTGGAGTACCCAGGTCTCTCCCACAGATTACTGCAAGACAAATTCTCATTGAGAAGATGTATCATACCAACACACAACTAGGATATTCATGAATGTGCTAGGACAGAACCTCCTACATCCTCTACAGTCTTGTGTCTGTCATCATCACCTCTGTCTCATCAGAATATATTGTAGCACCTTTAATAAAATGATGTATGAGATGTTCAACTAATATGATGTGGAAACTGTCCTTACTGTGAAAAAACATACTGTACACACTTTTCAGCATATCTGTCCCTACACGTACTAAGCATTTTGTAAGCTGTACCATCCCTTGTTATTTGTAACAAGCAATACACACAACTTGGGATTTGCAGTGAGGCCTGCAAAACAGCTACTACTTGTAGAAATGTATTGATGTAGGCATTAGTGACACAATCTGAGGAAGACACATGACTTTACTGTAGTCATTGATAGTCACATTTGGATTCCTGATCACATTTACTTAGCTAATGACATCCTGACACCATTTGTGAAAAAAGAGAAGTATATGGAATTGAACACTGGCTCAGCTGTGCATTTGCTAGAAACTCATTGCTCTTACACACTGTGTCACAACATAATCTAAACAATATGTGTATTTTCCACTCTCAGTGCTGCCCAGAGTGCTGAGGGCCATGCATCATCACTGAGCCTGTTTTTGTGAAGGAAGGCATCTGACATTAAATTTTTCACTGTTTTCATTAAGCAAAGAACAATATTTGCTTGGGATTTAACATCATGCAAATGGGAAAGGCAAGGTCAGCAGTTAATTATGTAATAAAACGTTGGACCCAACATTTCAATGATAGACTACAGCATGCACATCATACAAGCTGCCAGCAATTTCTCCCATAACATACCTTGCAAGCCTGACACATGAAATATTCGCACCAAGCAGATGTATTTTGCAGTTAATCCCAGTCAGATCAGTTACTGTATGTATCTATTTGCACACAGTTTGGCACTGAGCACCAGTGAACAGTGCTACTTCATAAGTCCAAGTTGAATTCCTGAAATTCAAATCACACATGCACTAAGACTTTACCATCATCTGCCCAAATTAGCTTCTTGGCAATGCACTTTGTGAAGATGTGGATAGCATGCCTAACTTTGGTTACTAGGTTGCAATCCTCTAATACATGGAAATGCATTCATAAACACAAGAAAAGGACAGGGACATGTGTGCTTGACTGAACACATACTTTCTGAAATTCATGAGTACCCTGCAGCAATGCATTTGCAAATGATATATCAACATTTGGGCTGTTGTCAAACAGACTTGGGCGGGAATTACATAGCCTAATGGAATTATTATATTTGGTATGGGTTTACAGTGACAATGTACATTGCTTATGTATGATCATATCTCACTGATATTGCCAGAAACTTGTATTAGTGTGGACATACCTTCATCTGAATATGAAGACACATAACTCCATCGTTGCACTACTGGTGTTTCAACAAGTGTGTGGGTATGTGTTTCATTTACAGAACATCCCGAAAAACAGGTGCATGTCTGTCTCACTTCTACAATATGCATTCATGACAGCTTATTTCACTCAGGTTGCAAATTTTTTAAACTCATGCTCATACAGTCATATCACAAATCCTAGATTTGCACCCTAGTATCATAACAGTATATGTTATCTGTATCACCATGATGATGTCATCCTCTGTAAAGTGCACTCTGACACTGTTGAAGTCAGACTTCTGTTTTGGCGCAAGTGTTAAGTGATGTGTTCTCTAGCTTCTGTAACTAGATAGGCAGGTGATCTAATTTCACTACAGTCAACTTGAGGTGTGTGTGTGTGTGTGTGTGTGTGTGTGTGTGTGTGTGTGTGTGTGTGTGTGTGTGTGTGTGTGTGTGTGTGTGTGTGTGTGTGTGTCTATGTCTGAGGATTTACATGTATTTGTATAAGCATGAGTCCAGGTCCTGCTGCCTTCACTCAAATAACATTCAGAAAATACTTAAAATCACACTTATGCAGTGGTGCTAGACCTAAGTACTGTGTTCTCTAGCATGTATAACTAGAAAGGTAGGGGTTCCAATCTCACAGCAGTCAACATGTGTGTGTGTGTGTGTGTGTGTGTGTGTGTGTGTGTGTGTGTGTGTGTGTGTGTGTGTGTGTGTGCGTGTGTGTGTGTGTGTGTGTGTGTGTGTGTGTGTGTGCAAACATATGTGTGTGTGTGTGTGTGTGTGTGCCTTCCTTCAACTATCAGTTGAGAGCTAATTTTACACTGGGATGTGAGTTCACAGCTCTGTCAGTCTCTCCTCCCAACATCTTCTTCTCAGCATACATTGATGATGTCATCCTGTATAAAGTGCACTCTGACACTGTTAATGTCAGACTTCTGCAGTGGACCTAGTGTTAAGTACTGTGTTTTCTAGCTTGTGTAACTAGACAGATAGGGGCTTTAATATCACAGCAATTAATGCGCATGCATGTGTGTGCGTTTTTCTTCCTTTAGCCATCAGTCTGGAGTCAGTTTTACACTGGGATGTTAGTACACAGCTCTGTCGGATACTCCTCTCAACATCATCTTATCAGCATACACAGACAATGTCATCCTCTATAAAGTACGCTGACACTTTTAAAATTATATAGCTGTGGTGGTGCTATTCTTACATTGTAAGGAATCCAGCTTGTATACCTAGACAGGTATTGTGTTTGAATCTTACCTCAGTCAACTGGTGTGTGCTTGTGTGTGTGTGTGTGTGTGTGTGTGTGTGTGTGTGTGTGTGTGTGTGTGTGTGTGTGTGTTTCTCTTTCTTTAACCATCAGTCTGGAGTCAATTTTACACTGGGATGTTAGTCCACAGCTCTGCCGGATACTACTCCCAATATTATCTTCTCAGCAGACACAAACAATGTCATCCTCTGTAAAGTATGCTCTGACACTTTTAAAATCATATAGCTGTGGTGGTGCTAGTCTTGCATTGTAAGGAATCCAACTTGTATACCTAGACGGGTATGGTGTTTGAATCTTACCTCAGTCAACTGGTGTGTGTATGTGTGTGTGTGTGTGTGTGTGTGTGTGTGTGTGTGTGTGTGTGTGTGTGTGTGTGTGTGTGTGTGTGTGTGTGTGTGTGTGTGTGTGTGTGTGTGTGTGTGTGTGTGTGTGTGTGTGGTTGGTGATATACTGTGGTCATTGTATTATGTTTTAAATGTCTTCTTATTTGACTCTCACTCAGGAGAACCTTTTACAGAGCCCCCAAATCCAACATCCTCTTTTTCCCTCTGTCCACATAACATCCTTTCAGTGGAATACTGAGGATGTCATCATCTCAAAGATGCATACGCACATCATGAAGCAGAGCTCCTCCATGACCCTCTACAAGCCATCTTCAGACCACTGGATGTGTGATTGCTAATTCACTCATGGGGTGGTGCCCATGTCCCATATGGACAAAGGCAGTCTGTAATAAAACCAAACACATACACATATACCCCTAATGTCTTCTTTCACCTAGAGACAGTGATTTTGGTTAAATGGGATAATAATGGCTACTCTTGTATGGGCTCTTGGCTGTTAGCCTATTAATATCATATGACCCCATGAACATAGCACATGTTGATGTTGTCACCCACATTTGCTATGTTGAGGTGTGGATGTACTGTAGCCCTACAACAGTGTATTACAATCTGGGATTTGAACTACCATATTGATTCCTGCTGCTGCCATTTGGCTACATGTTCCTTCCATAAGGGCTGTAATAATATGTCTCCAGAGGAATGAGGACATGGGATGATGATATGTATATTGTTGCCTTACTAAGGCACGTGTTCTTGTAGTGAAGTATATCAACAGCTGTTATGCAACCATAAGAGTGACAGCTGCAGTATGGCACAGATGTACATGTGTACACAACATCTGGAAATGTTATCTGACATATAGCAATATTATGTCATAGTGATTACATGGGCACATACACCTGGGTTCAACATGTTGTAATGCTGTTATATATGCAAACAAGTGACATTCAGATTCACTTACAGCCTTGCTAAATTCATTGTATTAGGTGTTCCCCAGCAGCATTGTGCGACTGTCAGCATTTGTGTCATTAACCGTTCTGCATGAACTGCACCCACTTCAGTTGTAATGTGTTCATATATGGTGTGAGAGTCTTCACCCACACGTTTTCACTGACAAACATATAGACATATGATGTACAACTGATGCAATGCTGTGAAATAGGTAGAGTCGTATGACTGTCACAGTTCTACTGTGTCACATGTGAGTCATACCTAAAGTTTTATATAGAGATAATGTACAACTTGAAGTCCAATTATTGCATAGGCAAAGCTGCTAGAGTGTGACTGTACTGCATCTAAGACGTATCACTACATCACATATGTATTACCACTAGATAGTTTTCATGAACACATATGGAGGCATGTTAGGATTTCATGGCAGTATAACACTTTCAATGTCAATGTTATGGGGACAATGATCGTGTGTGTGTGTGTGTGTGTGTGTGTGTGTGTGTGTGTGTGTGTGTGTGTGTGTGAGAGAGAAAGAGAGAGAGAGAGAGAAAGACAGAGACAGAGGAAGATCTATATCTATATCTATATCTATATATATATCTATATCTATATCTATATCTATATCTGTATCTACAGTGGATATAAAAAGTTTACACACACCTGTTAAAATGCCAGATTTTTGTGATATAAAAAGATGAGACCACAATAAATAATTTCAAAACTTTTCCTACCTTTAATGTGACCTATATCCTGTAAAATTCAATTAAAAAACAGACAAATCTGTTAGGGGAATAAATATAAAAAATAAAAAAACATACAATAAGCTGGCTGCATAAGTGGGCACACCCTTAAACTAATACTTTGTTGAAGCACCTTTTGATTTAATTAAAGCATTCACTCTTCTTGGGTAAACACCTGCCATCAATTAAAGAGACTCTGATTAACCCCAAGTAAAGTTCAGCTGTCTTAGTAGGATTTTCCTTATATTTACTCAGTTGCTTGCTACAGCAAAAGCCATGGTTCACATAGAGCTTACAAAGCATCAAAGGGATCTAATTGTTGAAAAGTATCAGTCAAGAGAAGGGTACAAAAAAATTTCCACAGCATTGGATATACCATGGAACACAGTGAAGACAGTCATCAAAAAGTGGAGAAAATATGGGACAACAGTGACATTGCAAAGAACTGGATGTCCCTCCAAAACTGATGAAAAGACCAGATGAAAACTTGGCAGGGAGGCTGCCAAGAGACCTACAGCAACACTGAAGGAGCTGCAGGAATTTCTGGCAAGTATTGGTTGTGTACTACATGTAGCAACAATCTCCCATATTTTCCATATGTCTGGACTATGGGGTAGGGTTGCAAGACAGAAGTAATTTCTTACATAAATAAACATCCAGGCCTGGCTAAAATTTGCAAAACAATATGTCAAGTCTTCCAAAGGCATGTGGGAAAATGACAAGACCAAGGTTGAACTTTTTGGCCACAATTCCAAAAGGTACATTTGGCGCAAAAACAACACTTCGCATCACCAAAAGAACACCATCACCACTGTGAAGCATGATGGTGGCAGTATTATGCTTTAGGGCTGCTTTTCTTAAGCTAGAACTGGGGCTTTAATCAAGGTGGAGGTAATTATGAACAGTTCCAAATACCACTCACTTTTGCCCCAAAAACTTCAGGCATCTGCTAGAAAGCTGAAAATGAAGAGGAATTTCTCCTTTCAACACGACAATGACTCCAAGCATACATCCAAATCAACAAAAGAATGGCTTCACCAGAAGAAAATTAAAGTTTTGGAATGGTGCAGTCAGAGCCCGTACCTAAATCCAATAGAAAATCTGTGAGGTGACCTGAAGAAGGCAGTGTACAAGAGATGCCCTTGCAATCTACAGACTTGGAGGGCTTTTTCAAGGAAGAGTGGGCAAATATTACGAGGTCAAGATGTGCCATGCTGATAGACTCCTACCCAAGAAGACTGGATGTTGTAATTAAATCAAAAGGTGCTTCAACAAATTATTAGTTTAAGACTGTGCACACACAACAAGGTATTAGTTTAAGGGTGTGCACACTTGTGCAACCGGCGTATTGTGAGCTTTTTATTTTTAACAGTTTTTTATTTTTAATTGAATTGTACAGGTTATAGGTGACATTAAAAGTGGGAAAAGTTTGAAATGATTTATTGTGGTCTTATTTTTTTATATCACAAAAACCTGGAATTTTAACAGAGGTGTGTAAACTTTTTATATCCACTCTATATCTATATCTATACCTATATCTATATCTATATCTATATCTATATCTATATCTATATCTATATCTATATCTATATCTATATCTATATCTATATCTATATCTATATCTATATCTATATCTATGCACACACACACACACACACACACACACACACACACACACACACACACACACACACACACACACACATATATATATATATATATAGAGAGAGAGAGAGAGAGAAAGAGAGAGAGAAAAAGAGAGATAGATATAGTTAAGTGTCTCATTAAACATCGAACACTTACAATACTGAGCAATGGAAGAATGGTCATTTTAGATCTAATCTAAAATGATCAAAAGCAACAAAAATTACGACTCTTTGCTTTTTATTTAATTTTTTATTATTTTTTGTATGGGGAAGCCCACTTGCACCCCAACACCCTCGGCTAATTTTATATGCCAACGTCAAGATCACACATCACCTGGGTAAGTGCAAATTCCTTTAATTTATGCACCACAATCCTATACTAATGGCTGCTGACAAGGACTTCATAGGTTCATAGGTTCATATGTTGGTACTAGGCTATCGGCCCTAGGGCCTATACAAGCCTAGTCATAACAATTCCCTGGCTATTTCTTCCCACAGTATTTACTTCCCTGGACCCCTGTCTAGCAGGGTGACTGACATGATCCCTGGGGTGAATTTCTTATCTCCCATCCAATCATTAAGGTTCCTTTTGAAGAGGTGCAAAGAGGTACTCTGCTTAACATGTATGGGCAGTCTATTCCAGAGTCTGGGGAGTCTCTGAGTCAGATACCTATCCCTCCAGCATGTTTTGTTCATTGTGATGACAAGGTTTAGATCCCTGGAGCATGTGTCTCTGAGGGATTGGGGTTTCCTTAGGTGTAGCATGTCCAGCAGCTCTGGGTTTGACATGGCCTTGTATGTTAAGCAGAGATCACCTCTGAGTAGATATGTGACAGAGTATAGGTGGAGTTTTTTTAGATGGTCAGTATCTGCTTTAGGCCTGTGATTCTTTTAGTGATGTATTTCTGCAGCCTTTCCAGTTGTTGCAGATGTCTTGAGAGGTACATACCAAATGGGGATTGTATTCTATAATGGGTCTAATGAGAGATGAGTACAGTGGGACAATGACCTCCTTTTTTCTGGATGAATAGCCCTTAACGATGAGGTGTGCCACATAGAAGGATTTCCTGACTGTTGTGGTGATGTGGTTATCAAAGGTGAGACCACTGTCCACCTGTGTCCCTAAGTCTCTTATCACACTTTCGGTGTTTAGTGTACTGCCACCTATGTGGTAATTCACAGGTACATGTTTTTTCCCAAAGGAGATAACTATACATTTCTTGGCATTGAGCTTGAGCCCATGGCTCTGGCACCAAACATCTGTTTCTGTAAGGCTCTTTTGTAGAATATCCACATAATTTGGGGATTCAGTAATGGCTCCCAGTTTGCAGTCATCTGAAAACTTTGTTAACCAGAGTCCCTTAGTGTTGGCCTGTACTTCAGAGAAGTAGATGCCAAACAAGAGCGGTCCCAGGACTGAACCCTGAGGTACTCCACTTGTCACTTGTCTGGAGCTGGATTTGGAGTCAGCTACTTTTACAGTGTGGGTTCTGTCAGTAAGCCAGTTGGCAACCCATCAAGTGACATAGGGATTAATGCCCAGCTTAGGTTCATAGGTAGATACTAGGCTATCAGCCTGAGGGCATAAGTAAGCCTAGCCAAAAGTGTCTTGGCTTTCGCCACCCATGTAGATTAAATTCCTGCCCCTCTATTGAGCAGAGCCATAGACGTGATTCCAGGGGTGAATTTCCTGTTACCCATCCACTCATCAAGGTTTTTCTTGAAGAGTGCTAATGATGAGCTCTGCTTGATGTAGATGGGAATTTTATCCAGAGCATTGGAAGTCTCTGGGTTAAGAATCTATCCCACCAGCATGTCCTATTTATTGATGTGGTAAGGTTTACATCCCTAGAGCATGTAGCCTGGGGAGACTGGGATTTTTATAAGTGGAGCATGTCCATTAATTCTGGGTTTGACATAGCTATGTATGTCAGACAGAGATCTCCTCGGAGTAAGCGGTATGCGGCCGAGTAGAGTTACAGTTTCTTGAGCCGGTCGGCATAGGACAACTGTTTGAGGCCAGCAATCCTTTTGTTGAGGTACTTTTGGGGCCTCTCCAGTTGTTGCAGGTCTCTTGTGAGGTACATCCCAAATGGGGCATTGTACTCAATGAGGGGTCTGATAAGTGATGTGTAGAGGGGGGACAATGACTTATTTTTTTCTAGATGCGAATCCTTTTGTGATTAGGTGGGCCACGCAGAAAGATTTTCTGACCACTGTGGCTATGTGATTGTCAAAGGAGAGGTTACTCTCCACTTGGGTCCCAAGGTCTCTTATCATACTTTCTGTGTTAAGTGGACTTTCCCCTATTTGGTAATTCATGGGTGCCATGTTTTTACCAAAGGGGATGACAATGCAAGTGGACTTTCCCCTATTTGGTAATTCATAGGTGCCATGTTTTTACCAAAGGGGATGACAATGCACTTTTTGGCATTTAGTTTGGGGCCATGGTTTTGACACCAGCTATCTGTGTCGGTGAGGTCCTTTTGCAGGATGTCTACATCGGTATGGGAATCAATTATTTCACCCAGTTTGCAGTCATCTGTGAACTTGGTTAGCCATAGATTCTCAGTGTTCACTTGCACTTCGGAGAAGTATATACCAAACAGGAGAGGTCCGAAGACTGAACTCTGGGGCACTTCACTTGTCACTGGTTTGGAGTTGGAGCTGGAGTCTGCAACTCTCACCAGGTGGGTTCGATCCGTGAGCCAGTTGGCCACCCATCTCATGATGTAAGGGCTTATGTTAAGATTGGTGAGTTTATCTTATGATTCCTGAATAGGGGATAGTATCAAAGGCTTTAGCGAGGTCCAGGTAGGCTGTGTGAATAACCATGCCCTCATCTATGGCCTTGGCAAATGTTTCAAAGAAGTCTACTAGGTTTAGGAGACATGATCTACCCTTTAAAATCCAAATCGGCTAACATCCAAAGTTTGGAGGTTACCAATGTCTTTGTTTATGAGTTCCATGATGATACACTCCATGGCCTTGCAGACCAGGCTTGTCAGACTAATAGGTCAATAGTTCCCGGGGTCTGTGGTGGCTCCCCCTTTGTGGAGTGGGATAACCATTGCTGTGTGCCATTCAGTGGGCACATAGCCTGTGGTGAGGCTGTGACTTGAACATGGAGTTTAGGTGGGGGGCTAGTTCATTTTGGAGTTCGTGTAAGTTGCAGCCTGGGATGTTGTCCAGTCCCATGGACGTTGTGTTTTTGGCATTAGAGAGTGCCATTTTTACCTGCAAGTTTGTGATTAACGGTGCTCTAAAATCATTTGGTAAAGTTATAGGCCCTTTGGTAGGTGAGAGGGGAGTAAAGTTAGCACTGAACCTATCTGCCAAGCTGTTGGCAATATCAGTTGGCTCTGCATATTTTGTACCATTCTGCTGTAGCTCAGTGCAGATCTGGGTGTTGCCATGGAGATTCTTAACATAGCTAAAGAATGCCTTGTGGTTGTCTTTGGAATCCGTGGCAATTTTGTTTTCAAAATTCGCTTTGGAGGATTTTATGAGGGATCTTAGCTTCTTACTGATGCCCATCAGGGAGTTCTTCTATTCGTGGGTTTTTACCCTCTTTTGCAACAGTTTCTTCCTTCTGTTGTAGAGTTTGTTAATGCCAGGGCACCACCAGATTGGCTTCCTTTTTTGGAGGATAGCGTCTTCGATTTGTTAGTGAAAGCATGATTCATGCACTCATGCAGGTGCTTGTAGAGTGCTTTTGTATGGGATTCAGCAGTCGTGACTATTAACTGTATTATCCATCTGCAGGGACGTCACAAAGTTAGCCACTTCTGTTTTGAGTAGCATGAAGTTCGCTTTGGAGAATTTTTTTTACTATGGGTTCCTTGTGTGAGGGTGGGGTCGGGATGTGGATATCTAAGATGATTAGTTTATGGTCTGATCTAACCAGTGATTGGGCATTGAGCACCAGTCACCCATGTTGGTAATGACCAGGTCCAGAATATTGTTGCCCCTGGTGGGGGTGTTGACAAGTTGATCATGGCATTAGAGTTTATAAATTCCAGGAAGCACTGAGCAAGAGGATTAGTACAAGAGTAGTTTTCCCAGTTTATGTTTGGGTAATTGAAATCACCATTATTAGGGTATTTGGTTAGACCCTCATTTTTTCCAATGTCTCCAGGAACAAGGAGTGTGGGTCCTGGGTCATGGTGGGGGATCTATAACAAGCTACAATTTGGAATGTATTTTTGCCCAGGGTTAGTTGCACTTGGATGTTATCAGAGGCATTGTGTTGTGCAACTAGCCTGGAGGTGTGGGTATCCTTGATGAATATGGATGCACCTCCACCCTTAGTGTTTTGGTCTGGGTTTTGTGGCCGAAACATGTGGTATGAATTATAGCCTAGTAGTGTTGGGTTGCTCTCGGGAGACTTGAACCACGTCTCAGTCACTGCACAGATATCGATGTTCTCCATTTTGAGGAGTGCCTTGAGTGAGTGCATTTTGAGGTTTAAACCCCTAGCATTGAGCAGCATTGCCCTCAGTTTTTTGTCACTTGTAGTTCTTACTGTGGTGGGTTTGTCTTTTGAGCCTTGCCTAAAAAAGGCACTATGGGGGCGGCATGAGCCTTGGCCAATATCCGGAATCTCAGGGATACAAGGTGCAGGCCATCTTTGGTGAAGCATCGTGGCCTGTCAAGAATATCATCCCAGGCAGACAGATACTGGATCACTTTGAATGACACCTAAAGCTTAGCCAATTGTTGAAGTTGATCATTTTATCCTTGCACGGTGGAATCATTCTTGATGAAGGCAGGATGCTACTCAGGGCTAGGGTCATACCTGCCTGGACTACAAGATCGGAGAGCTCTTCCATGTTTCTTTTCATGTAGTCCAGGGAGGTACGTCTCAGGTCCTGCACACCAACATGTACAATGACAGAGTCATATTTGTACTTGCTTTGTAGTGACCTGAGTGCATGCATTATGTGGTAGATTCTGGCACCAGACAGTAATTATATCTATTATTCCAGAGTGGGGGATGGTGTCAAAGTCCTTGGCGAGGTCCAGATAGGCTGTGTGGACCACCTTACTCTTGTCCACGGCTCTGAAGACTGATTTGAACAAGTCAGTCAGTTTCAGGAGACAAGATCGGCCCTTCACGAACCCAAACATTGTGGGGTCCAGTGTTTGAAGGTTGCGAATGTCTTTGTTTATAAGTTCCATGATAATATGTTCCATGGCCTTGCAGATCAGGCTCATCAGACTGATGGAGTGGTAGTTCCCGGGATCCAAGGTGGATCCCCCCTTGTGGAGTGGGATAACTGTAGCTGTGCACCACTCAGTGGGCATGAAGCCTGAGGTGAGGCTATGATTAAACATGACACTTAGGTGAGATGCCAGTTCATTTTGTAGTTCATGTAGTACACAGCCTAGGATGTCATCTGGTCCCATGGATGCTGTATTCATAGCTTTGGAGAGTGTGTTTTTTTACCTGTGTGGCCGTTATTACTGGAATTTGGAAATCTTTCAGTATTGAGATGGGTCCTTTAGGGGGTGAGAGGGGGGTGAAGTTTGCACTGAATCGATCTGCCAGGATACTGGCAATATCCTTGGGATCAGTATATTTAATGCCATTCTGTTGTAGCTCAGAGCAGATCTGAGCATTGCCATTTAGATTCCTTCCATATCTATAGAATGCCTTGTGGCTGTCTTTGGAATCTTTGGCAATTTTATTTTTGTAACTAACTTTGGAGGATTTTATGAGGGATCTCATCTTCTTACTGATGCTGGTAAGGGATTTTTTTGCATCCTGGGATTTTCCTCTTTTCTGCAACAGTTTCTTCCTTTTGTTGTAAAGTTTGTTTATGACAAGGGATCACCAGATTGGCTTACTTTTTTTTGGAGGAGAATGTCTTGGTTCTATTGGGGATGGCACAATTCATGCACGAGTGGATGTGCTCGTACAATGCCTTGGTGTAGGATTCAGCAGTCGAACTTTCAGTTTCCATCTGCATGGGTGTCATGAAGTTTGTCACTTCTGACTTGACTAGCATGAGGTTGGTTTGGAGAAGTTTTTTACGGAGGTTTGCTTACTGGGGGGTGGGAGTGGGATGTGGATATCAAGGGTGATTAGCTTATGACTAGACCTGACCAACGAGGGGGAGACCATAGGTGTGGAGCATTGATTTCCCATTTTGGTAATGACCAGGTCTAGGATATTGGAGCCCCTGGTGGGACTAAGGATTAGTTGATCCAGGGCATTGGAATTTATGAATTTCAAGAACCGTTGGGCAAAGGTGTTGGTACACAAGTAGTTTTCCCAGTTAATGGCAGGGTAGTTGAAATCATCCAGTATTAAGGTGTTTGGTTGTATCTTAATATTTTCCAGTATGTTTAGAAAAGTGCAGTGAGAATTTTGGAACATGGTGGGGAATTTGTAGCAAGCTACAATTTGGATTGCAGTCTCATCTAGTGTTAGTTGCACCTGGAGAATTTCAGATGCATCGTGTTGGGCAACTAGCCTGGTGTTGCGAATATCCTTGGTGAATATGGACACTCCTCCACCTTTAGTGTTTTGGTCCTGGTTTAGTGGCCACAAAGTGTGGTAAGAGTTGTAGCCTGGTATTGCAGGGGTGCTCTCTGAAGCCTTGAACCAGGTCTCAGTTATTGCACAGATATCGATGTTCTCCATTTTTAGGAGTGCCTCGAGAGAGTGCATTTTGAGGATTAGACTTTTAGCATTGAGTAGCATTCAGATTTTGCATGCTTGTACTTGTTATGGTGATGGTTTTGTCCTTTGAACTTTGCCTAAAAAAGGCACTATAGGGGTGGCAAGATTCTTAGCCAGTAACCTGAATCCCAGGGGCGACAGGTGCAGACCATTACTGGCAAAGCATCATGGTCTGTCGATCATGTCATCCCAGGCAGACAGATACTGGATCATGAAAATAACATTCACTCCTATGAGCATTCACTGTAATTCATAGCCTGAAAAAGCATTCATTCATATGAGCATTAGTTGTTTCATACTGCAGCTATATAGATAGACACATATACATACATAGAGATGACTGTTACATGGTCAAATAGATTCTTTTCAAATGCATTTTATTCCAGTTAAATGTATTCAATTAAATGAAATCCAGTGAAATGCAGTTTGAAAAACAGCGAATGAACCAGTGATACATCAGTAAGACTGTTAAATATCAGAGATAATACAGGAACTTTCTCTTTCCTCCAGTATTGTATGATCTCAGAGTTGATATGTTTAAGTTAGTGGAAGGATGGAAGATGGAATCCATATGTAGGGAGGTGCAGGGGGCTTGGCTCACTGCCAAACATATTTGCTAGTGCCTTATTTTAATAATTCTGTTTTTTGATGCATTTTTATATGGAAAGACAGAAATTAAAGTTTTGATAATTTATCATAAACACATACATCCAAACATATATATATATATATATATATATATATATATATATATATATATATGCAGAGACAGAGACATACAGATATAGATATAGCTATATATCTATATATCTATATATCTATATATATATATATATATATATATATATATATATAAAATAGGTTTGCTATTACCTCCAGTTGCTTATGGGTGGTCCCGTTCACAACCAGTTTAGTACATAGCTGGGTATTCCCTTTTAGATTTCAAACATAGTTAAAGAATACCTTGTGATTAGCCTTACCTAGGGAGGCTATTTTTGCTGCATAATAATCTTTGGAGGCCTTGACAAAATCTCTAATTTGTTTGTTTTAGCTAGAGAGGGATTTCTTCCTCTGCTAATTTGCGAGTTTGATAGTCCCCAAAAAATGGGATTTGCTCATTCCCCAGGAACTGTCTAATCTCAGAGATAGTATATAAAATTAGCAGATGGTGTGGGGCACCACCACATGCATATGGAAGTGCAGGGGGCTTGCCCCCCCTGCAAAAACACCTTATTTTCTTTTGCATGTTCTGAGGATTAGCCTAGGATGTGCTGTAGCATGTCAATGTGTTTTTGTCAGTGTAAGTATTTCAATGTTAAATACTTTGACATTTATATGGATTAACTTTTAATACTAGATCCACACACACACACACACACACACACACATACATATATATGTATGTATATCTATCTATATATATATATATATATATATATATATATATATATATATATATATATATATATATATATATATAGAGAGAGAGAGAGATAGGTAGACATACATATATTTATATAGCAGTGAGTGGTTATTTTCTGCTCCTCTGGCTGATCCTACAGCCAAAATGTCTGGATTTATAGTTTAGTAAAGCTTAATTTAAAAAACACAGAATATGTGTGGTAGTTCTTGTCCCTCTGGAAAGCATCACAGTCTAAGTTTCAGTAGTGTGTTTTTTCACAATATTCTCTGGAAGGGTAATTAGACTGCTGCTCCCCAAAACATTCTGCCTTTAGCTATAACTACAAGCCTTACTAATTAGTAAAAAAAGAAAGATTTTTTTCCACAAAAAATGACTAGAAATTGCCTACTCTATCTGTCCTCTTATGTACACTATCTGATCCCTGAGAACAGCACACACTGCCACTCAAAACCCAAACTACTCTGTTGATTCACAAACAGTAACAATATGAGACATTTTTACACCTCGTGGCATCGTGTAATTTTTCTGGAGACTTTACTCTTTCGCTGTCTGCAGTAGAACTCACTCAGTAATCATAATACAGACCCTGCCTTCCTTCCTTCAGTGTTATTATGACACACTACTATGTGGGTTCCATACAAGTCAGTGAATGACAACCATCAGTTCATTGAATAACTGAGTTACTTTGACCAGCATGCCTCAGTGACCAAATGACAAATCAGCAAACTAAACTGCAAGAATGGGAGGAGAGGTTACCATAATAAAGATGATGTCAGCTGGGGGGAAGAGGGAGTGTTAACAGATGGAGGAATTAGCACAGAAAAAAAGGAAGAAAAGTGGCTATTATGTGGCATTTAGCCACCAGAGGAATTTTGGGAGTTGAAGACACGTGGGACGGCTGTAGGCATGCACTCCACAAATCCATCTGACAGTTATATGTCTGCCATATCACACGCTACTGCTGTTGGATTTTTTTTTTTTTTTTTTTTTTTGCCCAGTTGATGTAATGCCTTATGAAATGAGCTTCATGTATCATCCTGCTGTAAACACAGAAGATTAAAGCTCAAAAAAGATAATGAACAGCTTGTCAAAAGCTACCATTTTCCTTCAGTGTGTACCTTTCAATGTTTCTTAAAGAAGTCTATAACAGAGGGACATATCCTAAAATTCAGGGAAATGTTTAAATATTACATTAAATCACATCAAAAAGTTCTCAGAAGAGCAGGTTTTGCACCTCCATGCATTTTTGAACAATAAAAAGAGGAAAACTCTAATGTCTGGTGTGACGAAAGGAGATACTGCCAGCACAGCTATCTGGAATTTTGTAAATAATTATATGTCATTTGTGAACATCAACATGATTTATATAAGTTGCTTGTGCTACAACTGTATTACCCTGTAGCAGTGAGACTGAAGGTGAGCCACAGCTGCTGGTGGGTACTGACATTTCCTTGGGCAGAATGACTGCAAGGGCAGAGATAAGTAGTAGTACCCAGGATGACAGTAAGGCACCGCTGTTAGAGGATACCAGACTTCCTGTGGAAGGGAAGCTGGGAAGGGTGACAAAGAGAGAGCTGAGATAGGCTCAGCTCTCAGATCCTACATTACAAGGCTTGACAGAGGTAGCTAGGGAGGCACCTGTTTCTCAAGGGTAGGGGGAATCTGTATACTGGGACAAAGGGTTACTGTATAGAGAGTAGGGCCCAGAGGGAGTGCTAGAGGGTGAGAAAATACAGCAGTTGGTAGTGCCAAGAGCCTACATCTGGCACTTCTAGCCATAGCCCATGGCATTCCCTTTGCAGGTCATCTGGGCATAAAGTGTACTGAGAGACATTTTATTTAGAACTTTTATTGGCCCGGGATTTCCAGGGATGTAACAGGGTACTGCAGGACCTCTGAGCAGAGCCAAAGGTTAGGTAAGGCAGGAGATAAGGTCAAAGCTCCTTTGGTGCCTTTTCCTGTGATTGAAGAGCTATTCCAGAGGGTAGCTATGGATATTGTGGGACCTCTGAGTACCCCAAGTTCCACAGGAAAGAAGTATATCCTAGTGGTAGTAGATTATACTACCAGATACCCTGAGGTGATGGCTCTATCCTCCATTGAGGCAAAAAAGGTAGCAAATGCATTGTTAGAGATTTTCAGCAGGGTAGATTTCTTAAAAGAAATACTGACTGACAGAGGTGCCATTTTCATGTCAGACCTGCTGTCTTGTCTGTAGAAGCATGGGGGAGAAGCACCTAAAGACCACCCCTACCAACCCCAGACTAATGTTCTGGTGGAGAGGTTAAACTCTACACTAAAGACCATGCTTTGGGCATTTGTAGACCAGTTCAAGAGGGAGTGGGAGAAATATTTGCCCCATGTGTTGTTTGCTTGCAGAGAGGTGCCCCATTAATCCACTGTTTTTTTCACCCATTGAGTTGTTGTATGGGCATTGGGTGAGGGGACCTCTAGATCTGATTTGCGATGAGTGGGAGGGTGAGTGTGAATCCCACAAGGAGTCTGTTGTGGAATATGTATTAAACCTCAGGACAAGGCTCAGGGAACTCATGGGCTTGGCTCAGGATAACCTGGCTAAAGCAGAAAAAAGGTCTGCTATAACAGGAATGCTTGAGCTAGAGAGTATGCTGTGGGGCAGCAGGTTATGTTTCTCATTCCTGCCAGACACAATAAGGTACAGGCAGGTTGGCAGGGACCCTTCAAAGGGTAAGGCCCCTGTGGTAAGTATTTGCAGTAGGAGGCAGTAGAAGTCTGAGGGGGATCTATGGCTACAGCAACCCAGCCAGCAAAATCTCAAGTTACCATGGTGGAGACTAGGGTTGCAGGCATATGATATGACAGTGCAGCACTGTACTGGGGTCAGCAATGCCAAGGCAGCTGGGATTTCAGGACAGGGTATTGTAGTATGTTCCCAGACCTCTCAAGCAATGTTTCTCAAGGGCCACTTGAAAAACTAGCTTGAGTCTTTGAAGGGAGGAAGAAGTGTGATGAAAGGAGATACTGCCAGCACAGCTAGCTGGAATTTTATAAATAATTATATGTCATTTGTGAATATCAACATGATTTATATAAGATGCTTGTGTTACAACTATATTAGAACTGTATGTCATGTGTATATCAAACTGGTTTGTACAGACGTGTGTAGAAAATATATTTTATAAAGTGCTTGTGCTTAAAATGTATTCACAGTGTGCCCTACTGGAAAAGAAGAGAAATGTATATTCACTGTTGTAACTGTTTAAATGTATATGTTAACAGAAAAAACTGGAGGATTAACTTAAGTCCAGCAAACTTTAGAAAAGTAGCTGAAATTAATTACTTTATGGGCTACACAATAAAAGATGGTTTCTTTCAGTTTTCAATGCAGCTAGAGACACAGAGTCTGTGCTGGGAAACTTTCTGTATTGTCTTTAGGGTGAACTAATTACTAGTCTTGAAATGTGGCAGAATGTAATTGTTTTATGTCTTTCAGCATCTGCCAAAGATCTGAGCTCTATGTATTTTTACAGGTAGATGCTAAATTCTGCCAGCTTCCAGCAGTGGGGGTTTCACCTGGGAACTAGGAGTCAGATGACAAGACATTGGGCAGGATTCACGAAACCTCCGTGTAAGAGTTAATATGTCTTACACGGAGGCTGCAGTTAAATGGTGTGATGTCAGCATGCCATGCATATTCATGAGGGCATGCTGAATCACACCCTAGGCTAACACGGTCCGTGTAGGAAAGTAGGGGGCGTGTCCGCACAGCGAGTTCTGCAAAGGGACACGCCCCCAGAAGAGTCACAGTCCTGAAAGTAAACTCCCACGAACGAGTCCGCGGAAATGTCAAAAAACACAACACCACACATGCCCCCACAGACTATAAACCCAACTGTAATGTAAACCGTAAAAATCAACAGTTTAATTTTTTTTTATAATTTCAAAAATGTTTGCCCGTAATTGCGCTCGTTTGCGCAGGTGTGCCCTTTGCTCAGCCACAGTTAGCAGTCATTGAAAAAGCATATAAAATCTAAATATGCAAATTAAGCCAAGTAGCAATAGCGTAGCGGTAGAGACATTGGCCAAAGAGGAGGTAGTCACGGTTCGAGCCCCAACAACATCATTTTCTATTTTTAGTGAAATAAGCACAAAACAATCCCCTGACATATATGTATATATATATATAACTATAATTTAAGTAAAATGTAATGAAATGGGACAAGTATTTTGGAAGAAATGTGACACAATAAAAAAAAAATTTTATAAGTGCCCATAGCTGAGCAACGCTCTAACAAGCTGAGTATGACTGGCCACAGGTGAGCAGTGGTTTAACAGGTGTAATATGAGTGCCCGGAGTTGAGCAGTGCTTTAACATGCTGAAACTGTGTGCCCGTAGCTGAGCAATGCTTCACACAGTGTAATATGCGTGCTCATAGCCAAATAATGCGTTAACCAGCGTAAGCCGTTTGCATGGAGCTGCGCAGCGCGCCAACTGGCTTACCGGCGGGCGTTGAGCAAGCTGTATCAAAGCCACCTTTACACAGACACACACCTCCTAGCCTGTCTAGACAGTAGTAAAATAAAAAAAGCAATGCCCAGGATACTGTGCATCATAGTCAAAGTACTGAACCACTAAGCCATGACAGTTGTACTGAGAAATGCAGTATTAGCATGTATATAGGAATGAATGGAAATAGAAGCATGACAAAGCAGGTTTTTTTATGCTGATACATTTCCAAAATGGCCAATCACAGATAAGTGCGGGAAAAATGGCATATATAAGCCCCATAGGCGGGAATACATAGCATAACTGATTGTGGAACCTATTTGCAGTCAGGATGGCAGGTGTAGGAGAGGGCAGTTGCTTCCAAGCACAGAGGTGGGGTGTTGAGGAGTCCAAATATATGGTTTGGCTCCTAGTCCACTATCATGAGGCTCAACTCATGCAGGGCCAGGTTCTCTGTGGTACGTACAAGGCAGAGGCATGGAACCAGTTGGCACATTATCTCACCAGTGCCACAGACATACCAAGGACTGGTGAACAGGTCCGTCACCACCATGCTGACCTGAAGAGATGAAAGCAGGATGAACTGAACCGTTGGATCCAGGAGGTCCGGCAAATGCCCAATGCCCCACTACTGAGTAAGTATCCATGTAATTAAGTATGTAAGAAATTGTCCTAGCTGATATTATGGAGATGTATGTTCCAATATTACTTCATTTATATTGCAGCTGCAGGTGTGCGTTCCGTGAATCGGCGAGCCTATGATGATAGGCTGGTGCGGTTGCGCCACCAGGCAGGTTAGTAATTATTTTGCTGTAATTGTTATAGAATATAAGTGAGACAGCTTGTAAAAGAGTTCAGTGTTGTTACATATTAATAAAGTTCAAATAACACTAGAAGAAAGATTCTGCTAGTACTGTATGATTAGATAAGTGATGCAGCCTGTAATCCAGAAATAAAAATTAAACAAGTCTGAAATAGAGATTTTCCACCTGTATTGTAATATCAGATAACTTGCTTCAGCCAGAAAATTACTGGTAAACAAGCTAAAGATGATAGACATGTGTCAAATACATCCCCTTTGAAAATCTGCCATATGAAACAAGTGAGTCTTTTGGAAAGGATCGTTGTAACCAAGTAAGAAATGTTAATAATGCCTAGAATTAAGTACCATCTTGAATTGTACAAATAAAACAAGTGAGAGTGTGAAAAAGAGGTATGAATCGACCAAGAAAGCTGTAATAAGTCTTGAATAAAGTTATACTGCAGTCAGTACATAATGAAATGAATGAAACAGCCACAACCAAAGAGTGAAATGTTTGTAATAAAGTACTGAAGCTGGAATGTGTCTGTCCCACAATTTGGATATGTTGCTGTACCCTTGCAATATGGAGATAGTATGGTTGTATGAAATACTGAACATCCACAGTTGTCTAGAGCCATATAAATCAAATGTAGCAGGATGCTGTACCTGAACACAGCCAGATATGAATGTGTATGAATAAAAATGCAATGTATATTAATGTAGCAGTAACGTTCCCATCACCAACATTCCTAAGGTTACATATAGGAAACTGTACTAAGACCTGTAGGGTATGTATATCTGCAGCTACTAGAAATGTACAGCATATGTATAGGTAGTTGAAGTTGTTAATGAAATATTTCTTCACCCTACCCTATTTTCACAAATAATGCCATTCCACACCAAACTGGGTATGTGTATTCACAATTAATTCCCATGGACATTTGTCCTGTTGGTTCATACATATCTGCATGTACGTTGATGCATGTGCCCTGTTCACATATCCAAACCTGATGGCCTGTTGCCATCAATCAACCCTGCATGCTGTTGGATTGTGTACTGTTGTTCAAAATATGCATGTGTTATGCTTGCTGTTCAATGTTTGGAATTCATGGGTGTTTGGTTAATGGGAATACTGATGCATGCTGTTACAACTAATTTTGAATGGTATTGTTTGTTACTAACCCAAAATGTCATAAAATATTGCTAAGCATAGGACAACAGGGAAGGCGGGTTCCAGCGGACCCACCTCTCCCACCTCAGCTGGCGAGTGCACCTGGCACTAGTGCCCAGGCCGGAACCTCCTCCGGTGGCCCTGTGCCACCTTCGGGTGGAAGCACTGCAGGGGATAGGGCTCGTCCCCCCTCTGCAAGCGTGGCTGGAGGAGAACGTCCACTCACCCTCCAAAGTGTCCGGTCTGTGGTGAGTAGCGAGATCAGGCATTCTGTGCTTGAACCCCTATGCCAGCTTGAGGCATGGGTGGCACAACTCATGGGTGTGCCTGCCCATCCTACACAGCCCCCAGCACAGCCCCATTCTGGGCAGTGAAGGCACAGTGGCAACTGCCCATGGGTGGGGATCTCAGTTCCACTGTTGCCATCTGTGGGCTCATGTGCTCGCGATATCCAAACATCCGTCCCCGTCAATTGTGTCACCCCCCACATGTGTCATACTCTGCCCCTGTATTCATCTTGTTTATCTTGTCTGTTAACCTCCCCTACCTACCTCCCCAAATATACCTACTTCCTGTACCTCACATTCCACTCTCACCTGAAAAAAAAAAAAAGGGCACTCTGTTCCCACAAAAAAATTACGCCCCATACATAGCTGCCCATTTTGCAGACATGTCTGCTGGACATGTGAACTGGTAATTACAATTGGCTGTACAACATATTTTGTTGTCCTCACCCCTCTCTCAGGGGTGGAAGGTTTCAGATTTCACACCAAATTACACACATATGCACAGCTGTTGCTGATAAAGAAATGGGCAGCTATGGGCCTTTCCTACATCCTTCCTGCAAATCCCAAGCTTGTTTTCCTACTGTCCTACCCTCTTTGTGCCCCCTTTTTCACCACTTTCCTATCTCCCCATTTTCTTTTCTTTAAAAGAAATTAGCGCTGGTGTGCGCGAGAGTAAGTACTTTTAAGCAGTAGTCAGCGGGTATGCTCTTGTCTCCGCTTAGCTAAGCATGTGTGCGTGAAGCTAAGTGACAGTGAGCATGCGTGAGCATCGCGCAAACCAGCGCTAACCCGCTTACAACTGCTTAAAAGTGCCTTAGTCACTCTGAATGACAAGGCCTGTAGTCTGCTCAGCAGCAAAATAAAATTTCTCTGTTAGTCTCGAACCCAGGACCTTGGCAACACTAGTCTGCATGACCTACCACTAAGCCATGACTGATATACAAGAACTTTGTGCTGAAAGCAATATATCATGAAATAGTAGGACTGAATGTAAAGGGAATATAGGAAGGTTATTACACAAAGCTTTTCTTGTATCTTTACTGGCAATTCTTGTGGAATTGCATAACATTAGTGTGATAAGAGAAACAGCCATGCTAGTAGGTAATAATGTGACAGTAGCACCTTGCAAACCACACACACTATCAGAGCAGGATAAACACCGCCATATTTGAGTAGGTAAGAGGCCAGACCTCGCAACTGTGACTGATTTACAGGGATGTTCCTGATTTGCAAACAAATGTTAACTGTGCCCCACTGACTCCCTGCGAAATGTACTAACAGTAGGCAGAAATGTGTGGAATCCCACGTAATGGTAACTCTCAATTAGTTAAAGTACACACTACTTGCATGTCAGAAATGATGTAGTAATACATATGCTCAAAATACCCCACAGTCACAACTGTAGAATATCTGAAATATATCACTGGTGTATCCCACTGATATGTACCATTCCCTGAGGCTGCTAAAATATACACCTGAGAGTATCTGAGGCCTGCAAGTGTCAGAAACTCACAGGCACATCATTCTGTCTGCTGTCACACACTCTGTGAATAGCTGTAGAATTGCTTCCACAAGCACACCCTCATGTAGGAGTACAACCCAGAAATATCAAAGGATGTAGCCATCTAATAAAATAAGGACAGTATAGCAGTTTACAAGCACTGCACGTGCCTGATAGTCATAACTGTTAGTACAAAGTACAAGGCCCCTTAACTGCTCAGCAGCAAAATAAGATACCTTTGTAGGTGTCAAACCCCACACCTTGGCCTTACCAGACTGCATGCAGTACCACCAAACCACACCAAACATATAAGGAATTGCTGCTGAAAGAAATATATCATGCATTACAAGGAGTGAATGTAAATGGAAAATAGGAAAGCCATAGCAACACATTCCAGTAAAGACACTTAGCAGGCCTTCAATGAGTGAATGTAAAGGCTAAATAGTGAAGCCATAGCAACAAATTGCAAGAGCTACTGTTGTATACCAGTTAATCCACAAGTCCCACAGGAAAGCACATACTTCCATGTATTGGTATTATTAGGTGTCAGTTAACATACACACTGAGAAGAATGAACTGGAAGAAGCAACAGTCAGGTTTCCGTACAACATGCATTTCAGTGCCTACAACACAGCCTTAGATATGAGAGACATACCAACCTTTACACTCACAGAACAGTGTCCACAGCAAACCAGCATGGTCACCACCTTGAAAAACTGAAAGGGCTATGCCTACCTAACCTAACATTTTATAGCACTGTCCTGACATCACAGTGAGAACTGCAATTACCACACAGCAGGCTGCATGCAATTAGTAAATGCTGGCTAACAATTGGTGCAGAGGCCATCACATGTACATGTGCAGATAGCTAAAAAAGCAGCCTATACTCCCAGTCCACACATGCAATAATATCATTGCAGCAACTGCAGGGAGAGAGAGAGACAGAGAGACAGAGACAGAGAGAGAGAGAGAGAGAGAGAGACCAAAAAAAAAAATAATAAAAAGAAAAAAAACATCAAGACAGCAGCAGCAAGCCATCAGCAAGCCAGCCAGCAGCAAGCCATCCAAAACAGCAGTCAGAAACAAAGGTAAAGTACATAATCTAATTATCTACATACTGTGAATCCTCCATATGTGTTAGCAGTCTGTATCTATATTTATATGAAGATGTGCATAGGGCAAGGGACATACTGCAACTGTTAGTGAAGGCTGGACATACATATGCAGTTGAAGGTTGCTAACAGTATGCTGCCGTAGGCCCAGGGCCAATAGCATACTACCTACCTATGACACAATGCACACACACATGTACTCATTGCAATACCAACTATGTGAGGTGGAATGAGTGTGCCACTGACTGTGTGCAAGGTCTGTAATGGTGTGATTGCTCAGCATGACTTTGTGTCTGTCATGGTAGTGTGTGTCCTCGGTGTGAGGCCAGAGAAAGATGTGTCAGTTATTGGGATACAAACATACTACATTGCCATATGTTGTGCTGTGGTTCCGTGTATATGACTGCGGTGTAGGTAGGGGTATGGCCGCAAAGACTAGGGTGCATTACCATTGAAATTATAACTGTGCATTGCATGCATTGCATGGGATGACAATATTCCCCATCCATTACCTTAATACATACCCCCAGTGTGAGGTTGTGCATTGGACCTCAAACAGTGTGCTGAGTGCTGGTGTATACTAGCTTGTTGTAAGGAGTGTGGCAGGCACTGTCACACAGTTGTTGGCTGAGCACTGATATGTGGTAATGTACATGTGTATCCCCTGATAGACAGACAGATGCTATATATGGCAGTTCAGTGATATCAGTACAGTAGAGTATTATGTGTGCCATGTTACTTGCTCACATATTTTCCTTTTCCTTCCAGTGTGATGGTGCATCAGAGCAACCCCTGTTATTCAGCAGCAGAGGATGAGGAGATACACCAGAGCCTGGTGCGAGATTTTTCAACACTCTTTTCCCGGACCAGCCAGAACTAGGTGGAGAGGGCTGCACTGTGGCAAGATCATGTCCGTTGGGTAAATGACATAGGCATGCATAACTAGACATATGAGCAGGTACACGATCACTGCAGTGATTTAATTAGAAATGTCCGTCAGCGTGCATCTAATATCCACAGGTAACAGCTTGCCACAGGTGGTGGGGTACCTATACACCCCCCCTCACCAGACTGGAGGAGCTCCTCCTAAGTGTTGTGGCTCCAGCCCAACAACAACAACATCCATAGACGTGTGTAGTGATGGAGGCTGGAGCCACCCAGCATGTGGACATGGAGTGTGCAGGTAACATACCATATCTGTAGTTGATTGTTCTCTGCATTGGTAGTTTATGCATGTGTGAGATGTGTACTGTGTTTGTAGCTGTTATCCTGGACATTACTGTGCAAGATTGATATTCTCAATATCAGCAGTACACCTGTGAAAGCCAACTGTTGTACTACTGTACTGTATCATACTCACAGTATCAATGGCACAGTTGTGCCCACTGACAATAACTGTCTTATTTGTGCAGGTCCCTCTGGAGTAACAGCAAGGCAGCCAATCCATGATGGTGAGTGTGTAATAACAATACCTTTAATACTAATGATAATAATAGTAATAATACCCTCAAACAGTATTGTCATGTGTTGGATTGCAGGTGTGTTTGTGTGTGTGTGTTTGTATCTCATGTACTGAGGAGTGTGCATGTGCCCGTGTGCCCATGTGTGCATGTGCGCATGTGTGCATGTGTGCATGTGTGCATGTGCCCATGTGTGCATGTGCCCATGTGCACATGTGTGCATGTGCGCATGTGCCCATGTGTGCATGTGCCCATGTGTGCATGTGCATATGTGTGCATGTGTGCATGTGCCCATGTGTGCATGTGCCCATGTGTGCATGTATGCATGTGTTCATGTGTGCATGTGTGCATGTGCCCATGTGTGCATGTGTGCATGTGCCCGTGTTCATCTGTGGTAACATTGTGTACACATTGTAAACTGTGTTTTCTGTTTTCCTCTCACAGGTTCTGGTGTTGCTCTGGTGGTGTGCAGCAGGGAACCTGAAGCCACTGCTGGGGATAGTGATAATGATGATACATGTGTAATGGCACAGGGAGGTGTGTCAGGGTCTGTTGTTGGTCAGCCAATCGGCAGTACACAGCAGTCAACCCCATCAATGCGCACAGTCATCCTGCCGATACGTCCATTGTCACCAATGTCCTTAGCTGAGGGACAGCATACAGTGGGCATTGACCAGGGTAATGTGGTATCAGTGGCACATGATTCCCCTCACTGCAGCCATGGCCAGAGTCCTGACATGGTACCACACAGGCAGATGTCCAGGGTTTCTCGTGAGAGCATCCGTGGTCGTACTGCCCCTGTCAGACGTGCCCACAGAGGTCTTTCAACCTCAGCTATGTTCCGGGCTGTAATGCAGGCACAGACACGTATGGAATGGTACACCAGACAGGGTCTGAGGGAGCTTAGAGCACATCGCACTGCTATGAATGACACTATGCGTGATGTTGCGGCTGCCATCCGTACTGTCGGCGATGTCATTGACAGACGTTGGGGGGACACATTAGATCTGTTCCACAACTACATGTCCATCAGCCAGGGCAATGCAGGATGGTTGAGGCGTCGACGTGGATGTATGCCAGCAACATCAGCAGCTGGCAGTCGTCGCGGACGACAACAAACCCACAGCCGCTCCCATAGTGCCAGTACCAGCCCCAGCAATGCTGGGTCTGTGCTGTCATCAGACCGCCCTAGGACACCACGTGCACATGGCTCTGGACAGTCCCAGCAGGGACATGTGCCCAGTCATCAACCAACTGCTTCTGATGACAGTACCCAGTCTGACTTAGTACCTGATACTGTCCGTAGCACCCCTGCCAGGCACAGGTACAGTGTCCATGGCCAGAGACAGTGATCTGTATGACCTGGCAGGTACAGTCTGTGGCTGTCCACAAACACCCGTATATGGCAGCCATGAGGTGGAACTGTGTGCATGCATACACACATGCATAATGCTAACACCTAGGACTAACACATACAAACACACACCGCATCAACATTGCCCCATGTTGTACTGTTGTCCCTCACTAACACACACACACACACACACACACATACATGTCGATTGGATGTATCAGTGGCAGACTCAGGCATACCAAGTACACACCCTGTGCATATGATGAAACTGTGCCACCTTCTGCAATCTGTCACATTGATGCAGGAACAGGATAACATGGTGCTGATGCACAGGGTGACTACATAGAACTGTAGTAATATTATCATGCTTCACTTGAAAGAAAGTTACTGTTTGTCATTTTTGCATTTAAGTTACCTGTAACACATTGCATTTAAGTTACCTGGCACTTGCTCACTAAAGCAATTATATAAGTCAGCACTAAAATATTAAAAGCAGTACACCCTTACAAACTCCCCTTGAGTACCTCGTTCCCCATTGGCCCTTTTTTCAATTATAAAGGAATTCCCAATACTATTCTAGCATGTCCAAAGGTCAGCTGTCAATCTCCTCTCCAGTCCAGCTGGTGAATCTGGGAATCTTGAGGCAATGTTACAACTGCCTCATGTACACAGACAACCCTCTCCTCCTCCCAACAAATTCCAACACATGTGAGAGATGCAACCATATAGCCATACTGGAGGCTAAGCTCTCTCAACTCAGTATTGGCGAAACCAGTCAGGAGGAGAAGGAAACCACACTCACTACAATTCCAGTCTCACATAGACCTACCATGACAGCAAACCAAACACATAAACACACAAAAACATACTCGGAGTCTCTAAATAAAAATCTGCCTAAACAGCAGAGACCTCCAAAGCAGACACCCAAGCAACCGCTACCCCAAAACAAAACACGTGCAACACATAGCTCACAAAGCCAGTGTGCCGAACAGTCACAGCCCTTAAGGCTAAACAACACACCTGATACACTTGTAATAGGTGACTCTATCGTCAGGCACAATGACGTCCCGCTCACCAGGCTGAACAAGGAGAAGGTCACGGTGAGCTGCCTGTCGGGTGCTAGGATCCACCACATAACACAAGCACTCAGGTCACTCCAAGGCAAGCACAAATATGACTCAGTCATTGTCCATGCTGGTGTGAATGACCTGAGACGTACCTCCCTGGACTACATGAAAAGAGACATAGAGGAGCTCTCTGAGCATGTAGCCCAGGCCGGTATGACCCTGACCTTGAGTAGCATCTTACCCTCACCAAGAATGATGCCACAATATGAAGACAAGATGATCAATTTCAACAATTGGTGTCATTCAAAGGGGATCCAATGCCTGTCAGCCTGGCATGACATGCTCGACAAGCCACGATGCTTCGCTAGGGACGGCTTTCACCTGTCACCCCTGGGCTTTCGGATATTGGCAAAGGCTCTTGCTACCCCCATAGTGCCTTTTTTAGGCAAGGCTCAAAAGACAAACCCACCTCCATAGGTATCACAAGGGATAAGAAACTAAGAGTAATGCTACTCAATGCCAGAAGTCTAAACCGCAAGATGCACGCACTCAAAACTCTCCTTAGCATGGAGAACATCGATATCTGTGCAGTAACAGAAACCTGGTTCAAGGCTCCCGAGAGCACCACAGCACTACCAGGTTATACCTCATACCATGCTTTTCGGCCCCAAAACTTGGACCAAACCACAAAAAGAGGGGGAGTATCAATATTCGTCAAAGATACCCACACCTCCAGGCTGGTGGCACAGCACGAAGCATCAGAGACTATCCATGTGCAACTAACAGTGGGTAAAGCTGCCTTCCAGTTTATAGCCTGCTACAGACCACCCTCCCAAACACAGGAACCCCACTCGGCCTTCCTGAGAACACTGGAAAATATGAAGGTCTCTCCAAACACCATTATATTGGGTGACTTCAACTACCCAAACATAGACTGCGAGCATTACTCTAGCTCCAACACCCTAGCCCAAAGGTTCCTAGAATTTATAAACTCAAATGGTATGGAACAACTTGTTACCACTCCCACAAGGGGGGAAAACATACTGGACCTGATCATCATCAACATGGGGACTCTATGCTCCAGACCAGAAGTGTATCCCTCACTGGTAAGATCAGACCATAAACTAATCTCACTGGATATTCACATCCCGACTCCACCCCCTGCCCTGAAAACCACAGTGAAAAACTTCTCTAAAGCAAATTTCACACTCCTCAAAACCGAGGTGTAATCCTTCAAAGCCCCTGGGCCTGTGGAAAATATGGCCCAGACCACAGAATCCTTTATAAACGCATTCTATGAACACCTTCAGGAATGCATGGATCATGCAATCCCAAATAAAACCAAGACCCAATCCTCCAAAGGCAGACGTCCTGTCTGGTGGACCCCAGCCATAAACAAACTATACAATAGATGGAGAAAGTTACTACATGATAGAGCAAAATCCCAAAAAGGGAAGGCATCTCTGATCAGTATTAGCAACAAACTACGGGCACTCATAAAATCGTCTAAGGCTAGCTTCGAGAGAAAACTTGCACAGGACACTAAGGATAATCACAAGGCTTTCTTTAGTTATGTTAGGAACCTGGGAGGGAATTCCCAGATATGCTCAGAATTAGTCCAAAATGACAAAACATACACTGAACCCGCAGAAATTGCCAACATCCTAGCTGACAGGTTCAGCGCAAACTTCTCCCCCCCTCCCCACCAAAAGGGCAAATATCTATCCCAGCAGAGTTCTGCCCCCCCCCAGACATCTTAGATGCTCAGGTAAGATCTGCCCTCTCCAAAGCAAAAAACACAGCATCAATGGGACCAGACGGTGTCCCGGGCTGCGTCCTACATGAACTCCAAGAAGAGCTAAACCCAAACATAAAACTACTGTTCAATCTCAGCCTTAATACAGGATATGTACCCAAAGAGTGGCGTACAGCAACAGGGGTCTCTCTCCACAAAGGTGGTGCCTCAACATATACTGGAAACTATTGCCCCATAAGCCTGACTAGCTTGGTCTGCAAAGCTATGGAAAGGATCATCATGGACCTCATAAATAAAGATATTGGGGACCTACAGACACTGGATCCTACCCAGTTCAGCTTTGTTAAGGCAGATCCTGCCTCTAAAACCTGGTCAATTTCTTTGAAACAGTCACCAAGGCCATTGACGAGGGGAAGGTGGTCCACACAGCCTACCTGGACCTCGCAAAAGCCTTCAATACAATACCCCACTTGGGCATTATAGATAAGCTCACCAGCTTAAATATAAACCCCTATGTCACTAGATGGGTTGCAAACTAGCTCAAGGACAGAACCCACATGATTAGAATTGCTGGAGCCATGTCAGACTCCAAACCAGTTACAAGTGGCGTCCCAAAGGCTCAGTCCTGGGACCTCTCTTGTTCGGTATATATTTCTCGGAGGTACAGGCCAACACGGAAGGACTGTGGCTGACCAAGTTCACAGATGACTGCAAACTGGGCGCCATAATCGACTCTCCAGCCAACACAAGCTTCCTCCAAAAGGGCCTCATAAAAACAGACATCTGGTGCCAGAGCCATGGCCTCAAGCTAAACGCCAAAAAGTGTATAGTCAACCCCTTTGGCAAAAACAAAGTGCTCACAAATTACCACATAGGTGGTAATCCATTAAGTACAGAAGAAGTAATTAGGGACCTGGGGACCCAAGTTGATAGCAGTCTCTCATTTGACAACCACGTGGCCAAAGTGGTTAGAAAAACATTTTATATAGCCCACCTAATCATGAAGGGATTCACATCTAGATCAGGGGAGGTCATCGTGCCTCTTTACTCATCCCTCATCAGGCCCATAATTGAGTACAATGCCCCTTTTGGGATGTACCTTACCAGACACCTGCAGCAACTGGAAATACCCCAAAAGTACCTCACCAAGAGGACCAAAGGGCTCAAACAGACACCATATGCTGCCCAGTTAAAGAAATTTCAGCTCTACTCAGTGACATACCACCTGCTCAGAGGCGATCTGTGCCTGATGTATAAAGCCATGTCCAACCCGGAATTAATGGACATGCTGCACCTCAGAAAATCCAAATCCCATAGAGCTATGCACTCGAGAGACTTGAACCTCAGCACTGAAATAAATAGGACATGCTGGAGGGACAGATTCATAACCCAGAGGCTCCCTTCACTCTGGAATAAAATCCCGGTCCAGGTTAGGCAGAGTCCCTCATTGACTCTCTTCTAGAGGAATCTTGATGAGTGGACGGGAGATCGTAAGTTTACCCCGGGTATCACTTCTGTGTCACTGTTAGACAGAGGCACAGTATACTAACCTCGAAAAAGGGCATAGCAAAATTAATTTAAAATGGGTGGCGAAAGCCATACACACTCTGGCTAGGCTTATAAATGCCCTAGGGCAGATAGCCTAGTATGAACCTATGAACCTATGAACTTATGTTGTTAACAGTACAGTGTAATGATATCATTGTTGGTATATCCCAGCATGCCTGATGCATTAACAGTGTGATTGTCATTGTAGTTTTTTATACACCACTATTAATTACAAAAGTGTAATGTCTGCACATCTTTGCATTCTGGTGGTAAGGCTGAAAACACAAACCCACCTACATAGGTAGCACAGGGGATAAGTAAATGGAAGTAATGATACTCAATGTCAGACATGTAAACCGCAAGATGCATGCAGTCCAAACTCTACTCAGCATGGAGAATGTTGATATCTGTGCAGTAATAGAAAACAGGTTCAAGGCTCCCAAGAGCACCCTAGCTCTACCAGGTTACACCTCATACCATGCTTGACAGCCCCAAAACACAGAACTAACTATGAAAGGAGGGTGCGTCTCAATAAATGTCAAGGGTACCCACACCCCCAGGTTGTTGCCACAGCATGAAGCATCACAGACTATCCACGTGCAACTAACAGTGGGTTAAACTGACTTCCAGTTCATAGCCTGCTACAGACCACCACCCTAAACACAGGTAACCCACTTGGCCTACTTAAGAACACATGAATATATGAAGGTGTCTCCAAACAACATTATATTGGGCAGCTGCATCTACCCACACATAGACTGGGAGCATTACTGTAGCTCCAACACCCTAGGCGAAAGGTTCCTAGAATCCATACACTCGAATGCTATGGAACAACTTGTTACCACTCCCACAAGAGGGAAAAACATACTGCACCTGATCATCACCAACATGTGGACTCTATGCTCCAGACCAGAAGTGTATCCCTCACTGGTAAGATGGCAACATAGTGTAATCTCACTATATTCACATACCAACCCCAGCCCCTGCACAGAAAACCACAGTGAAAAAGTTGTGTAATGCAAATTCCATGTATTCACATGAGGCAGGCTTCACACATAGGAACTATTTAAGGTCATAGGTACATATCTCTATGTGGCACACACATACCTCATGTGTGCATTGAAATTACTGCTATAATATATGTCATACAATAATAAAAGCAACACCCACCACACATTGACAAACTGTGTGACAAAAACACACATGGCATTTGTAGGATTCAACCCCCTACCTAACTATGTTATGACACTTGAGAGAGACGCATTAGCGGAGCACGCTATTCACATTACTGAGAGGTTTCTCTTCTCCTGCTATACTTATAGGGTGCTGACATCATCAGTCTTTCGAAAGAGGAATGTACATCATGTAGTGTGTTCTTCCAGTTGCCAAAAAGGCCATTTATTTCAAAGAGAATTGCACACAATATCTCTATATGGCACACACATACCTCATGTCTGCATTGAAATTACTGCTATAATATATGTCATACAATAATAAAAGCAACACCCACCACACATTGACAAACTGTGTGACAACAACATACATGGCATTTGTAGGATTTAAACCCCTACCTAACTATGTTATGACACTTAAGAGAGACGCATTAGCAGAGTGCGCTATTTGCATTACTGGAAAGCTTCTCTTCTCCTGCTTTACTTATAGGGTGCTGACATCATCAGTCTTTCGAAAAAGGAATGTACATCATGTAGTGTGTTCTTCCAGTTGCCAAAAGGGCCATTTCTTTCAAAGAGAATTGCACACAATATCTCTATATGGCACACACATACCTCATGTGTGCATTGAAATTACTGCTATAATATATGTCATACAATAATAAAAGCAACACCCACCACACATTGACAAAAACACACATGGCATTTGTAGGATTTAAACCGCTACCTAACTATGTTATGACATTTAAGAAAGACGCATTAGTAGAGTGCGCTATTTGCATTACTGGGAAGCTTCTCTTCTCCTGCTATACTTATAGGGTGCTGACATCATCAGTCTTTCAAAAGAGGAATGTACATCATGTAGTGTGTTCTTCCAGTTGCCAAAAGGGCCATTTCTTTCAAAGAGAATTGCACACAATATCTCTATATGGCACACACATACCTCATGTGTGCATTGAAATTACTGCTATAATATATGTCATACAATAATAAAAGCAACACCCACCACACATTGACAAACTGTGTGACAAAAACACAGATAGCATTTGTAGGATTCAACCCCCTACCTAACTATGTTATGACGCTTGAGAAAGACACATTAGCGGAGCACGCTATTCGCATTACTGAGAGGGTTCTCTTCCCCTGCTATACTTATGACACTTAAGAAAAATGCATTAGCAGAGTGCGCTATTTGCATTACTGGAAAGCTTCTTTTCTCTTCTCCTGCTATACTTATAGGGTGCTGACATCATCAGTCTTTCGAAAGAGGAATGTACATCATGTAGTGTGTTCTTCCAGTTGCCAAAAGGACCATTGCTTTCAAAGAGAATTGCGCAAACCCTGCCCCCCGCAAACAAGCTGAGCATTTGCAGGATTCAAACCCCTACCGAACTATGTTATGACACTTGAGAGAGCCACATTAGCGGAGCGTGCTATTCAAATTACTGGGTGTCTTTGTTTCTCCTGCAGTATTTATAGGGTGCTGACATCATTATTTAGAAAGAGGTATGTACATCTATTACTATCCGTCAGTATGGGGGATAGCATATATATGCATTAACAGATGCCTACTTCAGGGTCACATATGCACATCAGCACTGCCAGGTTATGTTTTATACCATGCTTCGTGACCACAGGACTTGTAACACACAACACAACCAGTTCAGACCTCCCCTCCCATATCCAGGAACCACACTTGGCTTTCCTGGGAACAGTGTAGGATATGAAGTTGTTCACATACACCATTACAGTGGTTAACTTCAGGTACAGGAATATTGAGTGGGGGAACTACTCAGGCCTCAACAACATCACCCTACAGCCACTACAATTTGTGAATCCACGTGCTATGGCAGGACCAATCACCACAGCCACAAGGGGGAATACATATTGGACCTGACCATCAGTAACATGGGGACTCTATGTTCCAAACCAGAGGTAGACCACCATTGTTAATATCTGACCATAACCAACTTTCCCTGGACATCCATATCCCATCCCCACCCCCAGGCAAAGAAATCACTGCAAACAAAGTATTTATCAAAAGCAGACTTTGCACTTGTGAAGACTGGGGTGGAATACTTCAAAGGACCCATGCTGGAGGATTATACAGGCCAATCTGCAGAATCCTTGACAAATGCATTCGATGAGCATCCGGAAGGTTTGCATTGATCATGCTATCCCAAATAAAAAGAAGACTCCTCCACAACAGGAGACCTGTCTGGTTTACACCAGCCATATATAAGCTGTACAACAGAAGGAGGGAGCTAATACATTACAGAGCAATATCCCACAGAGGGAGGACATCTCTGAACAGTATTGGCAAGACACTTCAATCCCTCAAAATCATGACTTGCAAGTGTTGACAGTGAAATTGTCCAGACACTGCAGATAAGGCTCCACTCAGTCTGGAATTGAATCCCAATTATTGTTATAACTCCTCGCCAACCCTCTTCCAGCAAACTCCAGCCACATGGATGTGACATTGCAAATTCAACCCCTGGGATCGCCACTGTGTCCCTGCTTGACGGAGGCACAGCACACTAGCCTTAAACGGTGCCTTCTGTGACCTACTTTACAGAGGAACAGTAGCCTACTGTACTGGGGAGGCAGACACCAAATACACTCTGGCTAAGCTTATGTATTCCCTAGGGCAAACAGCCTAGTATTGACCTCTACACCCATATGTTTAAGTTTCAGATGCACAATATTTGTTGCTTTCCATGTTTCTATGAACAACTTGTGTATCTGTGGAAGATGTTTGAATATGAGAGGGGTCCACTATATTACTTATGTCTCTGTTGTCATTTAACTGTGTGCACTGGGCAGATTGCTGTATTGTGGGAGTTTCCTGGCTTAACACATACAAATGCCAGATATGTGTGGCCAACTGCTATACTGATACATGGCCTAAGTGTGTGAACATGCCCAGTTCAGGCTTTCCATGGCTTGTTGCCTGACATATGTCTCATTTATCAAAGTGTGCAAGCATGCCCAGTGTGAGCTTTCCATAAGTTGAGATCTGAGGTCCACCACATTTGTGGTTGTGTGTGAACTTCAACAATATTTCACATTTATAGTTGTGTGTTGGAAGTCATGTTGTGTTCTTACTGCCCAACTGCTTTGTGTCTGAACCCAACAGGGATTATGCTGTGCCTGCAGGGTTTCCATGGGAAAGTTTGCATACAGTTGTCCACATTCTTTCATACTGACCAAACACCTTAATATCGTATAGTGTATTGGTTCAGTACTTTCACTGTGGTGGACAGTATCCTGGGTTTCAGTCCTATCACTGCTTTAAATATTCATACTGAGCACACCAGACTGGTTAAGGGCCAGTTGTGCAGATATGACCATGTTGCATTTTGTTCAGCTATGGACTACTTAAACCAGGCTTGTCCGACATTAGTAGTGTATTCCGCAACTTGGGTGGACATTGACAAACACTAGCTATGTGCCCTAGGCCATTTCTAATGCTAGTCAGTGTGTTTGTCCTTCAACACACATTTTAACTGGAGTTTGCCATGACATTTTTCAAGGTTAGCATACTGTGCCTCTGTCTACCCGTGACATAAAAGTGATACCCAGGGTAAACCTACCATCTCCCATCCACTCATCAAGATTCCTCTTGAAGAGAGTCAGTGAGGGACTCTCTGGCTAACCTGGACTGGGAGTTTACTCAAGAGTGGAGGGAGCTTCTGGGTTATGGATCAATCACTACAGCATGTCCTATTTATGTCAGTGCTGAGGTTCAGGTCTCTCATGTGCATAGCTCACTGGCATTCAGATTTTACAAGGTGCAGCATGTGCATTGATTCCAGCTTGGACATGGCTTTATACATCAGGCACAGATCACCGCAGGCAGTATGGCACTGTGTGGAGCTGCAGCTTGTTTAATCAGGCAACACATGGCGTCTGTTAGAGCCCTTTGATCCTCCTGGTGAGGTACTTTTGGGGTCTTTCCCGTTGCTGGAGGTGTCTGCTAAGGTACATCCCACAAGGGCCACTGTACTCAATTGTGAGGCTGATGAAGGATGACTGAAGAGGCACGGTGACCTCCCCTGATCTAGATGTGAATACCTTCATGATTAGGTGGGTATATGATATGTTTCTCTAACCACTACGGCCACATGGTTGTCAAATGCAAGATTTTTATCAACTTGTGTCCCCAGGTCTCTTATTACTTCTAAAGTACTTAATGGGTTAACACCTATGTGGTAATTGGTGGGCACGTACTGTTTTTCCAAAGGGGATGACTATACACCTTTCTGCATTTAGCTTGATGACATGGCTCTGGCACCAGTTGTCTGTTTTTATGAGGTCGTTTTGTAGGATGCTTGTGTCAGCTGGAGGGTCAGATATGGTGCCCAGTTTGTAGTCATCTGCAAACTTGTTCAGACACAGTCCTTCCATGTTGGCCTGTACCTCTGGGAAATATATACCAAACAAAAGAGGTCCCAGGACTGAGCCTTGTGGGATGCCAGTTGTAGCTGGTTTGTAGTCTGACATGGCTGCAGCATTTCTGACCATGTCACTTCTGTCCTTGATCTGGTTTGCAACCCATCTACTTGAATAGGGGTTTATATTTAAGCTGATGAGCTTATCTATAATGAACAAGTAGGGTATTGTATGGAAGGCATTTGCAAGGTCCAGACAGGCTGTATGGACCACATTCCCCTCATCAATGGCCTTGGTGACTGTTTTAAATGAGTCAAACATGTTTAAGGGGCAGAATCTGCCCTTAAGAAAGCCACACTGGGTAGGGTCCAGTGTCTGTAGGTCCCCAATATCTTTATTTCTGAGGTCCATGATGATTCTTTCCATAGCTTTGCAGACCAAGCTAGTCAGGATTCTGGGGTGATAGTTTGCAGAATCCATTCAGGCACCACCTTTGTGGAGAGGGACCACTGCTGCTGTACACTGCTCTTTGGGTACATATCCTGTGGTAAGGCTGAGATTGAGCAGTAGTTTTATTTGGTGTTCCATTCTTCTTGGCGTTCATGTTGGACGCAGCCCAGGAAACCATCTGGTACCATTGATGCTGTGTGTTTTGCTTTGGAGACGCTGGCTGTTACCTCAGCATATGCAATGTCAGGAGGCCAGCACTCTGCTGGGATAGATATTTGGCATTTTGGTGGGGGGGGGTTTGCACAGAACCTGTCAGGCTGGATGTTGGCAATGTGTGTGGGTTTGGTGTATTGTTTGTGATTTTGGGGTAATTCTGAGCATATCTGTGAATTTCCACCAAGGTTCCTACCATCAGTTAAGAAAGCCTTGTGATTATCCTTCGTGTCCTGTACAATTTGTATCTTCATAGGTTCATAGGGTCATACTAGGCTATCTGCCCTAGGGAATTTATAAGCCTAGCCAGAGTGTGTGTGGCTTTTGCCACCCCTTGGAATGTGAATATTATGCCCATTTAGGGTTTAGTTTACTGTGCCTCTGTCTAGTAGTGACACAGAGATGACCCCCGGTGTAAACCTACAATCTCCCATCACTCGTCAAGATTTCTCTTGAAGAGAGTCAGTGAGGGCATCTGCCTAACATGGACTGGGATTCTGTTCCAGAGTGTAGGGAGCCTCTGGGTTATGAATCTGTCCCTCCAGCACATCCTACATATTTCTGTGTTGAGGTTCAAATCTCTCGCACTCGTGGCTCTGATGGATTTGGATTTTCTGAGGTGGAGCATGTCCATTAATTCCGGATTGGACATGGCCTTGTACGTCAGGCATAGATCGCCCCTGAGTAGGCGGTATGCGACTGAATAGAGCTGGAGTTTCTTCAGCCGGGCAGCATATGACAAATGTTTGAGACCCTTTATCCTCTTGGTGAGGAACTTTTGGGGTCTTTCTAACTGCTGCAGGTGTCGGGTAAGGTGCATCCCAAATGGGGCATTGTACTCAATTATGGGCCTGATAAGAGAAGAGTATAGGGGCACAATGACCTCTCTTAATCTAGATGTGAATGCTTTCATGATAAGGTGGCCAATATAGAAGGTCTTCCTAGCCACCTTGGCAATGTGAGTGTCAAATGAGAGGTTACTGTCAACTTGTGTCCCTAGGTCCCTGATTACTTCTTCCATACTTAATGGATTACCACCTATGTGGTAATTTGTGGGCACCTTGTTTTTCCCAAAGGGTATGACTATACATTTTTTGCTGTTCAGTTTAAGGCCATGGCTCTGGCACCAGTTATTCATTTCTATGAGGCCTTTCTGAAGGATGCTTGTGTCCGCTGGAGTATCAATTATGGCGCCCAGTTTGCAGTCATCAGCAAACTTTTTCTGCAACAATCTTCCTATGTTTGCTTGCACCTCGGAAAAATAAATGCCGAACAAGAGGGGTCCCAGGACAGAGCCCTGTGGGACACCGCTTGTGACTGGCTTAGAGTTTGACATGGCTCCAGCAATTCTGACCTTGTGGGTTCTGTCCTTGAACCTGTTTGCAACCCATCTTATGACATATGGGTTTACATTTGAGCTGGTGAGCTTGTCTATGATGCCGGAGTGGGGTATTGTGTCGAAAGCTTTTGCAAGGTCAAGGTAGGCAGTCTGAACTGCCTTACCCTCATCAATGGCCTTAGTGACTGTTTCAAAAAAGTCGACCAGGTTCAAAAGGCAGGATCTGCCCTTGACAAAGCCAAATTGGGTAGGATCCAGTGTCTGTAGGTCCCCAATGTCTTTGTTTATGAGTTCCATAATGATCCTCTCCATAGCTTTGCAGACCAGGCTCGTTAAGCTTATGGGGCGTTAATTTCCAGGGTCTGTAGAAGCACTTCCTTTGTGGAGTGGGACCACTGTTGCTGTACGCCATTCTTTGGATACGTATCCTGTAGTAAGGCTGAGATTAAACAGCAGCCTTATGTGCGGGTTTAGTTCCTCTTGGAGTTCATGTAGCACACAACCCAGGACACTGTCTGGTCCCATTAATGCTGTGTTTTTAGCTTTGGAGAGGGTGGCTCTCACCTGGGCATCTGAGATGTTAGGGAGGCTACACTCTGCTGGGATAGATATTTCTCCTTTTGGGGGGGGGGGGTTTGCACTGAACCTGTCTGCCAGAATGTTGGCAATGTCTGTGGGTTCAGTGTATTTTGTGTCGTTTTGGACTAACTCTGAGCATATCTGGGAGTTTCCACCCAGGTTTCTAACATAAGTAAAGAAGGCCTTGTGATTGTTTTTTGTGTCCTTTGCAATTTTTCTGTCAAAGTTGGCCTTGGATGATTTTATGAGTGATCGTGGTTTTTTGCTAGTACTGATCAGAGATGCCTTCCCTTTTAGGGATTTTGCTCTGTCATGTAGTAGCTTCCTCCTCCTGTTGTAAAGTTTGTTAATGGCTGGGGTCCACCAGACAGGACGCCTGCCTTTTAGGGAATGGGTCTTGGTTTTATTTGGGATTGCATGATCCATGCATTCTTGAAGGTGTCCGTAGAAAATGTTTATAAAGGATTCAGCAGTGTGGTCTGTGGTTTACAGTGGCCCAGGGGCCTTGAAGGATACCACTTCAGTCTTAAGAAGTGTGAAGTCGGCTTTTGAGAAATTCTTCACTGTGGTCTTTTGTGCAGGGGGTGGGGGTGGGATGTGGATTTCCAGTGAGATTAATTTATGGTCTGATCTCGGCAATGACGGGTATACTTCCGGTGTGGAGCATTGTGTCCCCATGATTGTGATGATCAGGTCTAGTATATTATCTCCTCTTGTGGGAGTGGTGACTAGTTGTTCCATTGCATTTGTGTTTATGAATTCTAGGAACCTTTGGGCTAGGGTGTTGGGGCTTGAGTAATGCTCCCAGTCTATGTTTGGGTAGTTGAAGTATCCCAATATGATGGTATTTGGAGAGACATTCATACTCTCCAGTGTCTTCAGGAAGGCTGAGTGGGGTTCCTGAGTTTCAGAGGGTGGTCTGTAGCATGCTACAAACTGTACGGCAGTTTTGCCTACGGTTAGTTGCACATGGCTGGTCTCCGATGCTTCGTACATTGCCAGCAACCTGGAGGTGCGGGTATCTTTGATGAATATGGCTACTCCCCCTCCTTTTGTGGTTCGGTCCAAGTTTTGGGGCCGAAAAGCCTGATATGAGGTATAACCTGGTAGTGCTGGGGTGCTCTCAGGAGCCTTGAACCAGGTTTCCATCACTGCACAGACATTGATGTTCTCCATACTGAGGTGGGCATCGAGAGCATGCATCTTGAGGTTTAGACTTCTGGCGTTGAGCAGCATTACCCTTAGTTTTTTTCCACTTGTGTTTTCTAGGGAGGTGGGTTTGTCTTTTGAGCCTTGCCTAAAAAAGGCACTATGGAGGTGGCAAGAGCCTTGGCCAATATCTGGAAGCCCACGCGTGACAGGTGCAAGCCATCCCTTGCGAAGCAGCGTGGCTTGTCAAGCATGTCATCCCGAGCAGACAGACATTGGATCCCCTTAGAATGACACCAGTAATTGAGCCAATTGTTAAAGCTGATCATTCTGTGTTTGTACTGTGGCGTCATTCTTGGTGAGGGTAAGATGCTGCTCAGGGTCAGGGTCATACCAGCCTGGGCTACATAATCAGAGAGCTCCTCTATGTCTCTTTTCATGTAGTCCAGGGAGGTACGTCTCAGGTCATTCACACCGGCATGGACAATGACTTAGTCATATTTGTACTTGCTTTGGAGTGACCTGAGTGCTTGTGTTATGTGGTGGACTCTAGCACCCGACAGGCAGCTTACTGTAACCTTTTCCTTGTTCAGTCTGGTGAGCAGGACATCAGTGTGTCTGACTATGGAGTTACCTATTACAAGTGTATCAGGCATGTTGTTTGGCCTTAAGGGCTGTGACTGTTTGGCACACTGACTTTGTGAACTATGTGTTGCATGTGCTATGTTTTGAGGTAGTGGTTGCTTGGGTGTCTGCTTTGGAGGCCTCTGTTGTTTTGGTAGATTTTTAATTAGAGGCTCCGGGAATGTTTTTGTGTGTTTATGTGTTTGGTTTGCAGTTGTGATAGGTCTATGTGAGACTGGGTTTGTGGTGTGTGTGGTTACCTTCTCCTCCTGACTGTTTTTGCCAGTACTAAGTTCAGAGAGCTCAGCCTGCAGTTTGGCTAAATAGTTGCATCTCTCACATATATTTGTATTTGTTGGGGGGAGGAGGGGGTTGTCTGTGTACATGAGGCAGGTGTAACATTGCCTCAAGATTCCCAGATTCAACATGTTGTAGCTGGCCTTTGAGGATTTTATGTGTGGCCATATTTTTTTACCATAATACTGATCAGTGATTACTTCCCTTTTTGAGTTTTGCTCTATCATGTAGTAGCTTCCTCCTTCTCTTGCATGGTTTGGTAATGGCTGGGGTCCACCAGGCCAGATGCCTGCGTGTATGGGATTGGGTCTTGGTTTTATTTGGGATTGCATAATCCATGCATTCCTGAATGTGTTCATAGAATGCATTTATAAAGGGTTCTGAGGTCTGGCCCATATTTTCCACAGGCACAAGGACTTTAATGGATTCCACCTCAGTTTGGAGGTGTGCAACATTTGCTTTACACATGTTTTTCACTGTGGTTTTCTGCCCAGGGACTGGGGTCAGGATGTGAATATCCAGTGAAATTACTCTATGGTCTGATCTTACCAGTGAGGGATACACTTCTCATCTTGGGCATAGAGTATCCATGTTGCTGATTATCACATCCAGTATGCTTACCCCTCTTGTGGGAGTGGTAAGTTGTTCCATAGCATTTTGGTTTATGAATTCTAGGAACCTTTGGCCTAGGGTGTTGGAGCTAGAATAATGCTCCCAGTCTATGTTTGAGTATTTTCAGTCACCCAATATAATGTTGTTTGCAGAGACCTTGATATTTGCATGTGTTCTGAAGTAGGCCAAGCGCAGTTCCTGGAGTTAGGAGGGTGGTCTGTAGCAGGCTACTAACTGGGAGGCAGTTTTAGCCACTGTTACTTGCCCATGGATAGTCCATGCTGCTTCTTGCTGTGGCACCAACCTGGGGATGTGGTTATCCTTGACAGTTATTGATAGTCACCCTCCTTTTGTAATTTGTTCCATGTTTTGGGGCTGTAAACCATGGTATGAGGTGTAACCTGGTAGTGTTAGGGTGCTCTTGTGAGCCTTGACCCAGGTTTCTGTTACAGAACAGATATCAAAATTATCCATGCTGAGGAGAGTTTGGACTGCATGCATCTTGCAGTTTAGACTTCTGGCATTGGGTAGCATTACTTCTAGGTTCTTATCCCTTGTGATACCTATGGAGGTGGGTTTGTGTTTTGAGCCTTACTTATTCAAGGCACGGTGGGGGTGACAACAGCCTTTGCCAGTATCCAAAAGGCCAGGGGTGATAGGTGCAAGCCGTCCATAGCAGGTGGAGCATTGTGTCTTGCTCAGCATGTCATCCCAGGCTGATAGGCATTGGATCCCCTTTGACTAAAAGCAATATGTAAGCCAATTATTGTAATTGATCATCTTGTCTTCATATTGTGGCATCATGCTTGGTGAGGGTAGGATGTTAGTCAGGGTTATCAAGTTTGCACATACTACATGGTGTTACATTGCTTAACACATGGCAATCATGCTTCAGGTGGTGCTGCAGGGTTGTCTATGTTGGATGAACATACTACACTCCCTGTACATGTTTGAAAGCAGGTTGTGTCAACTTAGGCATCCCTTTTACTATATGTGTGAGTCAGAGAGAGGTATCATTTCCAGGGTTCCTACTGAGCCAGTGTATGTGCTATGCATTGCCTCTTTGCCAAGGCCAAGGCATACTGGGTACGCCTCCTTCTGCCTACTGGGGCAGGCTCAGGTTGTTCCTCCTCCGAGTCATGCTCTGCCTGTGATGGCCTTGGCAATGGTGGGGGGCTGTTTGGCCCAGCCCTATGCTGGTCCTGCTGCAGCTATTTTCGCAGAATCATATTATGTAGCATAGCACATACCATGACAATTTGGGTACATGTAGTTGGTGAGTACTGCAAGGCTCCACCAGATGTGTCCAGGCACCGGAACCGTGACTTGAGCAACCCAAACACACGCTTGATTACATTTCGTGTTTGTGCATGTGCCTCATTATGGCGTTCTTTTTCAGGTGTGTGTGCATTTCTGATGGGTGTCATCAGCAACGACTCCAGTGCATAGCCAGCATCCCCCACTAAGTGACCATGTGGGATGTCCCCATTGGCAAATGTCTGGTACAGTTGTGTCAAATGCCAGATATGGGAATCATGGTAGCTTCCAGGGCAGCCAGCACACACATTCATTATTATGCCCTGGGCATCACACATGACCTGGCAGTTGATGGAAGGGAAGCCCTTGCGGTTAATGTAGGCCCTACCCTGCTCACCAGCTGGTGCTTTGATGCGTATATGCGTGCAGTCTATTGCACCCACTACCTCAGGGTATTCCGCTATTTGCTGGAAGAGATGCATATTGCTGGCCAATACCTCACGGGAATTGGGGAAATATACATGATCACCGACATGTGCTGACATGGCATCCAGGAACTGGTGCAGTACCCTGGATGCTGATGCCTGTGATATCCCCATCATATCACCAGTTGGTCTCTGGAAGGTACCAGTTGCTAGTATTCTTAGGCCAACACATACCTTGGTTTCCACTGGGATGGGTTCCCCTCTGTTGGTTCTGTGTGTGAGGCGTGGCCTGCACAACTCAACAATTTGCTGTAGGAGGTCTCTGTCCACTCTATAGCACTCCACTATCTCCAGCTCATGTAACCCCTGGTAGGTGACCCTGAGCCTGTACACTCTTCTCCGTCTCCTCACTGTGGGTTGTCCAGGAGCATTTGCATAGTCACCACCCACAGCATGTTGCATATATTTCCTTATAACAGCTATGGCAGCCCCTAGCATTTTTGGTCTGAGTGAAGCTTTTTCAGTTTTCACTTCTAATAGCTTACTCCTCTGTTGCAGTGTCTCTTGAGAGAAACATACTGCACTGTTGTTTGCAGAGTTTTAAGTGCTGGGCTGGGCTACTGTTCTGCCTGTGTAATTGCCTGCTTCTGATTATTTTCACCTGCAAGCTCTGCCAGTATTCCCTGCTAGCTTCATACTATTTCTTCTGCTTCCTTTTTCCTTTCTGTTTCCTCAGGGGGGAGCGACGAGCATACAAGCGCAAACACGCTCACAGTGGCTAACACAAGTGCACACATGCTTAGACAGACTAGAATCTGCATATTCGGGTTAAACTGCGTGCACACCAGCGCAAACAAGCTTACAGGTCTTTAAAAAGGCTCCTACATGCTTACTTCAGCTTAAACGTGCGCACTCACGCTTATACGCGCACACTCTATCTTACTCGCGCATCCAGGTGAGCACACGAGCGCATGCACGCCCATCAAGAAACTTTGGTGTTATCCATAGTGTACACCTTCCATTTCTTGGCTTTCCCATGCCTACTTGTTGACACTCCTCTTTCCATGATGTGTCACTGACATCTTTCACATGCCACTGTGCTCCAATGAGCTTCATTTCTTTCATACATACCCTCCTGTGATGTCACCCATCTCCTACTCTGTTACTTCCCCTTATCCTACTCCTACACTCCAGGGAATGTGCTCATTTGCTATGTTACAGTGTGATTCACTATCCTACCACTCATTTACATAGGATTGCCTACTAATGCTTAGTTACATGTCTTACACTCAGCTTCCCCCCTTAGCAACCCCTACTTGGTGGCAATGTTGTTTTCAGCCTGCTATTCCCTTACATTGTAAATTCATGCTTTGCATAAAACCCACGTTTGTGAGTTTTAAATTTTTATTTTTCTATTTTTTTATATCGCAGCCCGTTTGCGCGGCACTGCGCTACATTTAAACATCGTCGATCGCCGAAAAAAAAATTTTATTTCATTTTTGCATCGGGGTACATTGCCAGTGGCCACATATTTGGCCATTGGCATGCTGCTTGGAACATATGCAACCTTTATTTGGAGCTGACAAGGCTCCATTGTGTTATTTGCAGAACGGTACTCAGTTGTCAACTGAGTACATTTCTGCAGATAACACGGCTCTTACATGGGCAGGTTTCTGCTTCCTGGATCGCTAGATTACCTCATTTGCATGCCTTTTGGCTGCAAGTGAGGTAATTAGCATATCCATGCCCTGTCTGTGTAAGAGCCGTTTTAGGTGCTCTCTTACACGCAAATACAGGCTGTTCCTGGATCGCTAAGGCTGCATGGAGTCTTACACTACTCTTAGACTCCGTGCAAGCCATCGTGAATCCCGCCCATTATGTCATTCTGAAACTATCCCAGTAGCAATATTGCAGATATTAATTTGAGAAGTCTCTTAGTGATACAGGGCATTCTGTATTCTGTCTTGAACCTGACAACAACTAAAAGATCCAGTCACCACACATCTGCCTTACTATTAGTAAGTTCTTAGGTTATAGTACAATTCTCTTAGATACAGTCAGGAATATAGCAAAGCTTAGTTTAGATATTTTTTCTTTATTTAAGACTGTCCTGCAATGTTATTTTAAATATTTCCTGTGGTTTTGAACATGATGGCACAGTGACTATATGTTTAGTATTGTCTTGTTTTTTTAATTATTTATTATTAAATATATTTAAAACCATTCATTGTGGCTGATCTGTGTAGAGATATTTAAGTTTTGAGAGTAATTCCATATTTAGTTAGTGACACTGTGTGGACCACTCCTAACAGCCTTGCTCTTGGTCAAACTACCATTTGTATTAGTATTAATATTACACAGCAAAACTGGACACCCTTTGTTAAGGGCCTTAAAGTAGCTGATAAGGAGTTCTGGTGGCAGTGATAACTACCTTACAGTCTGGGCAGAAGAGGGCATAGCTAGTAAACCTGTGCTAGCCTTTCCCAGGTGTGTGCATGTGTGTGTAAAACAAATCTCCAAGAGTGTGTACTTCTTGGACAGGGACATGAAGCACTGGTTGGACAGAGAGAATGTTGTAAGTCTTGGCTTGGAACCCTGGCTAAGGACTCAATTCTATAGCTGTGCCAGTGGGGAGTCTTATTGGAGATCTGGAGGAGGAGTGAGAAACCACCGCTGGACTGAACGTGGTCTCTGTATATTCTTAAGGAAAATTGTACTTGATGCAGAGAGCTGATTGTGGAAAAACAGTATGTGTACTTGTCATCCTCCCAGTGTACCTCCACCACTGGTGCCAATGGTGAGGACTTGAGGCTCCTTGATTACTGGTTGGTAGTGGTGGGTTGTCACATCTGGCATTATTGTTTGACTGTAGTCCATGCTGATTAGCTAGAAAATCCCACATTTGATGAGGGAAAGGACAGTAAATAACCCAAGGATGTCCTGCAGTATTCTGGACAGTTGGGAGCTATGCTCAAGCAAACACTGCACTCAGCTGATGTCTGTAAAATGTGGACTATTGCTTTATTCATTAGTTACATAGTATACATTTAAAATAATTTTACATATAGGTACTGTATGTGGCATATACACATGCCCTTAAATCTGACCTTTTGTTCCCCAACAAGTTTTCCTGTCTTTGCACTTCCTGAGATAAGATGTCAGAAGGCATGTGCATACCTTTTCCTCACATGTTGCAGTAACTATTTCTGAGATATGCTTCAACATGTGGCTGTTCTACACATATTGGCTGCATGTAAAGATAGTGGTTTGCCTCCAATTCATCATAGGAGAGGGGATTCCTTACTGATGCACACAGGGTGACCTGGGTTTGAGTATCACTTTCTCCTCGTGGCAGTAATTGATAGGAAAAACAGTGTGCTTTGGTGTGCACACCCTTCAGAAGCAAGAGGTGTGTCTTGATACAGCAAATCCAAAAGTAAGGCAAGTACTACCATGCTGTATATGAAGCAACTTCACTTTATTAAAACAATAAAAGCAGTATCATAAGCACTTTTGGGTAAATCCCTTCATCAGATGATAAAACACTAGTAAAAACATAGTCCCCGGGATTCATGAAGCTCGGCGCAAGGCCAGCGTTAGGCTTGTGCCGACAGTGCGGCGTGAAGATGGAGCAGTAGCGCCAAATGCATATTAATGAAGGTGCGCCACTGCCACAGCCACGTGCATAGGAAAGGAGCGTGAGTGCATAGGGCATGTCGAAGTGCCGCAAGGAGGCATGGAAATGCCAGCTGTCGACGTGCAACCTAAAATGCTTGCATATAAAAACTTGCAAGATAGTAATCACATCTGTCAGTGTCCGTGGATACTGAAACGTATGCAAAGCATGCAAGATAGTGCCTGCGAACACAAAATGAAGAAGCAAACACAAATGCACGGTAGGGAATAACGGGTCCGTATCCCACAAACAACTGACATGGAAAACCGTGTGCCCGTAGTCCAACGCAGTGTAGATAACTATACCAAGTGGAAGTGAAATGTATCATATGTTAGTGCGCCGCCAATAGGTACATCCAGCCCAGTGGTTAGGGTCACCAGCTGACCCATAGTGTGAGGGAGGGTACACAGCTGGGCAGATGTGTCCATAACAAAATACACACTAAATGTACATATCTAGCGGCCGTATGACCGAATCATATCCCACAAGGCATGTAATAATCACATACAAAAGGTACGTCCGTATTTCACATACCAAATGTGACAGGAAATAGAATAAGCATGTAAACGAAACAGAAGGAGCATATAAACTGCTACAACAATAATGCAACATGTAGGCTGAAAGGAACAATATTATCCATACCGTTGACTGTGGGTACATGTTGTCCAGTACATTCGGATATGTGTACGGAATATATCCCATTCTGGACAAAGGAAAAGGTGGCATCTTACCAATGATTAGAACAGTCTGCCAAAATCCGCACATCAGCGGTACAAGCCGAACTTGTCAGGATGTGTCACAGTTGAACGGGTATTACCCGAGTATACCAACCATGTAATGAAAGTTAGGTATGGGCATTTACCTATGTGCATGAGGTATAGCATGTGGAAAGCAAACATGGCAGGGTAGTCCACACAACCATACAGGTACCTGATATATGTAGGGTATGCAATGTGTTACTCTGGCCGTGTCATGAGCCAACAACCAAAGCAGTGATGTATGGAGTGTTAGGAATATGTGTGTGGGGGGGGATGGGTAATGGTACAATCCTCCAAGGCGATACTGTGTCGTATGCAGAATAGGTGAACCGTAGGTGTATGAGGGAGCAGCAGGTGAAGCAGAAAGAAACACAAAAACATGTATAAACATCTGCAATACAACCAGACAGGCCATACTGTAGAACACAATCTCACAAACATATGAATATTAAAATGTGCGATACAAATGTATAGACATGTCACCGGCACATACCCACAGATTGGTCCTGATGGAACTAGCCATATCAAATGCAACACACCTGATGCATAATGGACTACCCAGCATCCTCTCCACAGCACACAGCCCACTCCCATACCTGAGCGTCCACCAAATCCAGCCATACTTGGCCTACAGGTTTGGTGCAGCCACATCTACACATAGTGACCACTACGCATATGTAGTAGGTAGTCTCACCCTAGGCAGTTTCAGGATTGCAAACTATGTATCCCTTGCATGTAAAACCCCCAGCACATTTTCATAATGCCAGAAGAATGGTCGGTATTTGTCTTGTTTTGGTCTTGTTCAATTTTTGGGATATCCCCCATGGGATAAGTAACCTGTGTAAACATTATAATGGAAGACACGAAGTCCAGTCCTGTAGATATCTGGACACAAGTTTGAATGTGCAGTAGTGGTGCATGAGACTGTCCAGCCCTAGATGATCATGCATAACCTACTAGCCAGGATCAAACACCTGCCCGTGACGCACGTGTCCCGACACGATTAAGCGAGAGAATATAATGCACACATTCGCATAGTGGCACATGGTATAAGGGTGATGAAGGCACTGACGTAAACAGGATACCCCCTGATCCACTGTGTGAGGGACAATTAATGTGTGTGTAGGTGTGACCTGACCAACAATGATACAATGCCAAATGTCCTGTGATCGTAGGAAATAACTATGTACCATACTGCATGTAACAGTTGCCTAAAGCGGTCACATCAGGATAGAATAAACGTAATTCGTACAAGAAACAGGCAAACAACAAAAGTGCCAAAGGTATAAGGCTCACAGCTAGGAAACAAATTAATGTTCTAAACCTGCACTGACCGTGGCTATGTGTTGGCCCAAACAATCTGGTGTCTGCAGTAGGGATACCATCTGTCCTGCTCTGCGAGGGACAGTCCCTCTTTGGACAGTTGTGTCTGGACAAAATACATTACAAATGGCAAATGTCCTGGGATTGCAGGACATAATTGTCCAATAATTATTGCAGTATCTACAATACCTAAATGTTACAAGAAACAGAATAAGCAACTAAACCGCTACAACAATAGGCTTTTATGTAGGCAAGTAAGTAAAGTTTATCCGTTGTACTGACCATGGGTATGTGTCGGCTTGTAAAATCTGATGTGTGTTCCGAAAATGTCCCATCTTGGCCATTTGAAAAGGTGGCAACCCTAGTCCCCAGAATACATTCCAACCTGTACATATGACAATGTCAACTATACCAATGGTCAGAGCGTTCACACAATAACTGGCCAGCCCCTTAACCACTCACAAAGCCAGTGACCTTTGGGGGAAAGCTGTTGAATGAGAATGACTACTTACAACAATGAAGAGTAATAGACGCATTGAACTGCAGAAAATTAGTAGTATTACGAATCTGTCAACACGTTCCAAGTTAATAGTACTAATATGGTAGAAGTGTCCGTGATTGTCCCTGAGTTGTCATAGCCTTGTCCCTGTCACTGTAGAAATGAGTCCCCGAGTATCAGAGAGGTCCGTACACAGAAGTACACCAACCAACTGTCACATCTGTTGACAAGACTATTGCATACCTGTAGTGAATTTATAACATATGTCCAGAATAATATTCATTGTATCTATAAATGAATGAAATAGTCAAATGGTAAGGGAAACACGTGGAAACCACCCCCCAACCTGCATTATGTAGTGGAACCACTCCCCGCCCTAAATTATGTAGCGCCGACCCAATAATGTGGTCAGAGGTGCCCAAACACTTGCGTCTGTAAACACAGGTAGAATGTTAAACTCTGGACTAACTCTGTCCATGTGCTACGTCTGATCTTTGAGCAGTGCCAGGGCAGTTCTAGTCACCAATCGGCCGAGCCTAAACCTGGACCACCACATGAAAACCCTGACAATCAAACACGCGTATGTGTGAGGACAATAAGCATAGGAGTTATGAATATCCTTGGAGTGAGTACACTTGCAGCATGGGTCCAGAGCAGTAGGAAACAGGGAATGTCCTAATTGTAGTACTGCAGTTTTCCCAGCAGGAGAATGGATGCCTGCTGTGTAAGGGAAGTGGTGAGGCATATGTCAGAGTAGCTATGAAACATGCGTATACATATAAATGAGCCAGAACACCAATAGTGTAGTGGTTACAGCATCCGCCCAACGTAAAGGCATTCCCAGTTCAAGTACGACTATAGCACATATTAATTGTGTAATGAATGCCTCTGTGCTGTAAAGCCAACATTTATACATGTAAAGGTGACTGCGTTCTCATAGGTCCTGTCAAAAGTGGTACTGTCGTAAGGA
>NC_056731.1:951316834-951361834 GCF_019279795.1 Protopterus annectens
TGATATTAGGTGAACAGGTGGCGGAATACAGGTAATGACAGATGACAACATGTATGAGTCATAAGCAGCATGTACCTCGACAAACGTGAATGAATACATATGCTCTGTGACTGTGAATGTGTCTGGTTAATAGAACCAATCGTCTAAATTTGTCCCACAGGGTGTTATGCATTGTTCCTGATACAGTGTTCATTCACACCCATTGGTATGTGAGTTCTGCTACTGACGGAAACGGCATAATTTGCTGACCACCTCGGGTAGATGATAGCATAATAGAAGAGGTTCAACACCTGTACGCCTGCGAGGGACACACCCGTCTGGGCAGTTGTGTCCTGCAAAATGACAGTTATGGCACATGGCCTGTGAGTTCAGGAATGGAGGCTATATAGTGTGTGTAGTGGTGTCAGACATCAATTTGTTGTATCAGTAACAACTACATGTAATAGGAAACTATATTATCAATTATAATGCTACATGAATAACCTTAACGTATGCAAACCATGGAAGTCGTCCGTTTACTACTGGCTGGGGGTATGTGTTGCCTTGACACATGTGATAGCTCTACATGTCGGGTCTATAGGGCCACCACCAGTCTGAATGGCCAAAGTGGAACCTGCTCTGTAGAACTGTCAGATGTACCAGGGGAGAACATACCTACAGCCATGCATAGTACAGAAATATACATATCGGAACAAACCAAAGTGTAGTCTAGCAGCAGTATAGTTGCTTATGCTACTACATATTACATATCGACGTGTCAGGTATACAAGACCTGTAACAAGCAACCAGTACAGACTCCTACAACATGAGAAGGTCCCCTAATCAGGACAGATGCAATGGCTAGAGTATTGTACATACCACTCAACTGTCCCTGAATGTCAGGTACGTCCCTGAGTTTGACTGAAAGTCTAACTCTGTCCTTCTTAATCCCTCCTAAAATTAGTGGCTGTTGAAAGAAAGGTGGTGAATTACACTTACTGACTAATGACAATAAGTAAGAGTTATAAACAACTGTTACTTCAGAATATGAGTATTAAGTCATATGCTGTGATTCTGTCAATGTGTCAAGTTAATAGCATTACTTTTGTAAAAGTGTCCCTGATTTTTCTTGACCTGTCCCTGATTCTGCAGAAATGTGTCCCTGATTGGTGGAGAGTTCTGGTATTGTCACATGAGATGTGTGATGAGGGACTGTCCCATGCAAAGTGGGAAAGGTGTCACTCCTACAGTCTCCAGTCGTGCAATCTGAAAGGTGGTCAACGTGCAGTAGGTATGCGGTAGCATGACTCAGCAGACAGCTGTGTTAACAAACTCAAGTCACATGTCAGCATTGCAGAGTATCGATTCCCATGTATCAGGCAGATGGGAGCAGATCATATGAGGAACATGCATATAATATGATTACGTCACTGGACAGGCCGCCGAGTCCATACAGTCGAACGCCTGCCGTCGCAAAATGGTTACACATATCTGATACTGTAGTCATGTAGTCCGATGTAATACGCATCACAAGGGATCTCACACACCCAGCGTGAGTGACAAATGTAAGCGGAAGTGTTGGAGAACGAGTGGCTGTGAGCTTGTTTGTCTACCAGTATGCCAGTAGTGCACTGTCAAAGAAATGTGGAGTCTAAACGTGTATAAGGTGCTGTGACCAGAGGTCAGCAGTTCTTAACACTGTGAAAACCCATGCACAACAGCTCCCACCTGCTGGACTGTGCCTTACCCGGTCTGTATCCAAAGGAGTCGGCCTATCCGCAAACAAAGAACCGCCCTATACACGTGATGGTAGAAGTACCCTGGGCACATAGCTCATGTGAATTAACAAGAGACCATGGCATATGTACAGACAATAGACCACACACACACCATACAGCACAGACATCCAACAGTATAGCAATGTACTGGTAGATATGTCCGGACCACTGATGTATGCATGCCTGGCCGTCCTGTGTTTTAGTGTGTGAGCAAGCCCATTATGACTGTTACGCATGCTGTCGACCGACAATACCGTCATACCGTCATGTGTGTGAGCATGCAAAGTATGGTCAACTGTATTGCATGTGTCACATGTCCAGATAGTTAATACTGTGTTGCTGACCCCTTCGTTCTACACAGACAGGTGTCATGCTGTGTCTGCAGGGTAGCTAATGGTCATGTGGCATTGACAGTTGCTACATGTCTGCATAGTGTGGGGGGACATGCAACCACAACCACAGTCCTACACAGCGCCGTGGGTGGTGCACATGACTCTCACATGTGTAGGTGTGACGGGGGCACAGCCAACAGTTGTACACATCTGCCGCTGCTGTACTAGTATGCTGGGTACTCCATGTCAGTGTGTGGACCTACCTAAATTGCTGGTTGGAGGGATACCAGGGTATGTCAGTTCCCAGCTTTAATTACCAGCACAGTGGTGTTGGACGTCCTAGCTTACACAACCTACATCAAACTGCCTGGCCTGCTGTCATCTGTGTGTGTCTTAGGGGGTTGGGGTCATTCATTGGGCATATCTGTAGGCCATTGTATGTCATTCGTCTGTATTGGTCCACATCTGTCTAGCTGCATGGAACGTGTGTGGGCTGTATGGACACACATGATGGTCAGCCCATAATCTGCAGTGGGTAGGACACCCTGTGTACTACAAGCTACCATTGTGACCCCCGTATGTGCTACAGAGGTCACTATGGATGTGTACTGTCTGCTGCCCTAACATTTGGCCACCATAGTCACTTGTATGCTCACATGCATACCATAGCAATGGGTAACTACACATTCTAATACAACTGCCACTTGTTAGGTCACTAGACATACCCTGGGTGTGTTCTGGACTTGAGGACGGTGCTGGAGTGCTGCCTATGTCGGATGCACACAATGCACCTCCTATGCATGACTGAGCACAGGTACTGTCATTTTTGGCATCCATTGTACTGTGTGTGGGTCAGAGAGGGGAAATCCGTGGGTACCTACTGTGTCAGTGCATATGCCTTGTGTTGCTTCTTTGCCAAGGGCAGGTCATACTGTGCATGGGCTTTTGCCGACTGTGCCCTACTCAGGTAGTTCTTTCACCAAGTCACACTGTGCCTGTACAGGCCTTGGCAGTGGTGTTGGGCTGTGTGGCCCTGCCCCATGCTGTTCCTGCTGCAACTGTTAATGCAGGATAACATTGTGTAGCATAGCAAATACCATGACAACTTGTATGCATGTAGCTTGTGAATACTGTAGAGCTCCAACGGATGTGTCTGGATACCAGAACTGTAAACCGAGCATCCCAAACATATGCACAAGTATATGTCTTGCCTGTGCATCCACCTCAGTATGGTGAGAGTGTTCAGGTGTGTGTGCATTGCTGATGGGTGTCAGCCACTACACCAGTGTTTACCCAGCATCCCCCACTAGGAGACTGTAGGGGATGTCCATATAGGCATTGGTGTGCTACAGCTGTGTCAGAAGCCATATATCGGACACATTATAGCTTCCAGGGCAGACAGCACACACATTCAGTCTCATGCCCTGGCCATCGCATATGGCCTAGCTGTTGGAGGGTATGCCCCCTGCAGTGACTGTAGGCCCTACCCCACTCCCCGGGTGGTGCTATGTGTGCAGGCTATAGCACCCAGTACCCCAGGGTAGTCATCCATGTGGTTGAACAGATGCATATTGCTGTTCCACTAATCACGTGTGTTGAGGACATGTACGTGCTCACTAGCATGTGTTGACATGGCATCTGTGAACTGGTGCTGGTGCAATACTCTGGATGCAGATGCCTGTGTGATACCCATGATATCCCCAGTTGTGCTGTGTGAGGTACCTGTGGCTAGTACACCTAGGCCAACACATCCCATGGTATCCACTGTGATGCATTTCCCTCGGCCTGTTTGATGTGTCAGGTGTGGCAGGCACAGGTCAACAAGCTGCTGTAGGAGGTCTCTGTCCACCCCATAGTGCTCCAACATCCCCAGCCCATGTAGCTCCTGGTAAGTCATCCTCGGTCTACAAAGTCTTATGTCACCCCAGTAGGGGTTGTTCGGCAGCATACACATCCTCACTGCCCCAGCCTCCTCCACATGTTGGCATATGTTGCCTGCTGCAGTCCGTGTCATTTGGTTGGACTGTGTCGTGAAATGTCCTTGCAGGTATACATCGGTGGTGTAGAGTGTGGACAAAACCTGTGTGTATGCTGCTTGCTCGCATTAACGTACTGTTCATGTGCGGGCTGGCCATGTCATCTGCGGATTGTGATGATCAACACCTTGTTTGTGCAGCCTGTACACCCTGACTACCCCACCACTGCTGTCATCCCTCCCAGTGTCACCAGGCAGGTATAGACACACCCCTAGCTTAGGTGTGCTAAGGCAGGAGCACTCCCGAGGCACAGTTCTGCAATATACGTACAGTATGCCTGACTCCCTCCCATGCTGTCAACTATATTCAGGACCTGCACCCGGCTGACTACACACATACACTCCAGGGGCCAGCAACACACCCTGGTGATAAATGTGAAACACCATAGTCAACCTCATCTGCATAGTATAGTCTTCTAATGAATAGTTATATGACCCATACCAAACCTCCAAATTATTAACCACTGCTCAGTGTCACTCAGATTCATACACAGCTGGCAACAGGTGCCTTACCATCACCATATTCGATGTCCCATGGTCTTCCCAGCAACAAAATAACCGGTGTCTACACAACTACACCCATGGCCCTGCACACTACAGACGATGTGCATTACCACCACGCCATGGCAGATATACATAGATCCCAGGTTATCACATACAGATCATCCAGTACAAACATTCAATAGTGCTGATGTCCCCAGACATATGTTCACATCTATGTCCACCTCTACATCTACATATATCATATATATTATTATTTGTATACATATATACATGGACATATATATCTATATATATATATATATATATATATATATATATATATATATATATATATATATATTTATATATAGATATATAGATATATACATACACACATATACATGTACACACATATGTAGATATGGCATTTATATCACAACAGCGGACCACATAACAGCAATGCATTAGACAGGAATGAAAAGGAAACTACATGTGCCACCTGCATCATGTAGTGTTGTTACTATCAAGGCACGTGTGTTATGTTGCATCACACGGGTCAGACCGTATCTAGGGTAAGAGTAGGGCTACTGACAGTTACTCACCAGACCTATTGGTGAATGTATGTGTTGAGAACCCAGTGTCTTGGCAGAATATGCTGGCTGTGGACACTATATAGGTCAGCAACAAAACAAACTGAAGACAGCCTGCAGCTAGCCACCAACAGATACCAACACATACGGTATAACTGCCAAACAGACACACCTGCCATGTCTTGGAATCAAGCACCTACCTGTCTAGTTTACCACACTACAGCATTATGCAGTAACAGAACACACTATCGAGATTACTGGTACACAGCACTCCCAGAGGCATACTACTAGGTGGATGACATCATCCGCAAAGGCAAAGACGCCGGTAGGGAATGTATGTGGAGCGAGACATCTAAAAGCATTACTCTGTCCCCAGGCAGCTGGAAACACACACAGGCACACACTTGGCAAGGCTGGGAGTTGAACATACACCTAATTACCTTATTACACTACAGCATTACGCGGTCACAGAACGTGCCACCGAGATTACTGGAACACAGCACTCCCAGAGGCATACTTCTAGGTGGATGACATCATCCGCAAAGGCAAAGATGCCGATAGGGAATGTATGTGGAGTGAGCCATCTAAAAGCATTACTCTGTCCCCAGACAGCTGGAAGCACGCACACACACAGGCACACACTTGGCAGGGCTGGGAGTCGAACATACACCTAACTACCTTATCACACTACAGCATTACACGGTTACAGAATGTGCTACTGAGATTACTGGAACACTGCACTCCCAGAGGCATACTTCTAGGTGGATGACATCATCCGCAAAGGCAAAGACGCCGATAGGGAATGTATGTGGAGTGAGCCGTCTAAAAGCATTACTCTGTCCCCAGACAGCTGGAAACACACACACACACTTGGCAGGGCTGGGAGTCGAACATACACCTAACTACCTTATCACACTAAAGCATTACATAGTTACAAAATGTGCTACCAAGATTACTGGAACACAGCACTCCCGGAGGCATACTTCTAGGTGGATGATATCATCCGCAAAGGCAAAGACGCCGATAGGGTATTTATAGAGAGTGAGCAGTCTAAAAGCATATTACTGTCCCAAGGTAGACATAGACAAACACACGGCAGTGGTGTGAGCAGGACAACTGCCCATCTATGGAGCACTATTACAACACTACATAGATAAAACAAATAGAAGTGCTGGCAGTCAAACAAGTCTCAGGAGCCTGAACGCAATTTTATTGTAACAATGAAATAAACAGCGTTTTCGCTACGACACCAAAGTAGCTTCTTCAGAGGCTAAAAACACAGTAAAAAGGCGCCAATTCCATTATATAGCATGGACAACCTCATTAAAATCAGCTGTAACAAGGGGGAAATACATCACTTCCTTATATTTAAATATAGTTAAGACAACACGCACTTGATCAAAGACATAGAAACTAGTCTTTTGAATAAAATAGCAAGTACCCTTGATTTATAAAATATATGTGTGTATATATTACTGACAGGATAAAAATCTATCCTAAAATGGAATTCTAAAAAGAAAACAATTTTTATATATAAAAATGAATAACAAATTATTGAAATAAACATAAAAGAATTTGACATACGCTGGCAGTACATGTCTATTATTAACGTAAGAAAGATCTGTATTTAAGAACTGGGGCTATATTACAACTCTTGTTTAGTCCTGGAATGTTGAAGGCATCAAGCTTAAGTTGCCATTCCAGTTCTAAAATCTCTAATAAAAGAGAGATAGGACCACCCCTAAGAGATCTATACACTACACTACATAGATACGAGACGCGCCACAGACAGTACACCCTTCAAGACAGTCAACCAGTGTGTTCAATGTAGGCATCCATCCTGACGTGGAAAATGGACATCTTTTGCCTGGATGACCACCATCGCTATACAGGATGTCAATGGCCATGCCCATACACAGAGGCACATCACCGACACAAGGTGTCACTGGGCATGCTCACACAGTATCACACGTCCATTTGGAGTGTACTGTGTGTCCATCTACACAATGGTGTGCTGGGCATGCTCACGCACTTAGCAGTTGCAAAGGGCCGTCTTGCATGCACACGGATTCTAAATATGGAAGGCCACAGTTTGGAATGTACTGTGTGTCCATCTACACAATGGCGTACTGGGCATGCTCACACACTTAGCAGTTGCAAAGGGCCATCTTGCATGCACACGGATTCTAAACATGGAAGGGCACAGTTTGGAATGTACTGTGTGTCCATCTACACAACAGCGTACTGGGCATGCTCACACACTTAGCAGTAGCAAAGGGCTGTCTTGCATGCACACTGATTCTAAACCCGGAAGGGCACAGTATGGTGTTACTGTCCCCACGTACATGAAGGCCACTCACATGTACTGACCAGTACACACTCAAGAGCCATCACAGATGTCTCAGGTGCAGATCACAGAGGTAAACGCCGCAGTCTACTATGTAGCCCTCAGGCATCACCATGTCGTTGGACCAGCAACACACAGCCATACATTAGCACAACACTGTGTGACTCATGACCAGTGGACTGTACATAGGTCTACTGCAACTGTGCAGACTACACATGTACTGACAGGGTTCCATAATGTGTTATGCAATGCAGTGATACCACTGTACATGACCAGGTCGGCTCTACACATAACAGGGGCCCTGGGTCTTACACAGCTGTGACAGATGACTGTCGCTGTACACCAAAGAACACACATGTTTGGATATGACATACATGTAATCACAGTGGATATGTGCATGGACCACACACACACACGCACACACACACAACACATATGTACATAGCATAGCTTTTGTTGTCCTCCATGCAGACAAGTGGCTACAGCAATCACACGCATGCAAATGGAAGGTAGGTCCATGGCTGTTGAATGCTAACAGTACATGAGTTAACAATGTTGACCGAGGACGCATTCCCTCTGTACTAGTTACCCATGACACCTATCATATCATACAACAGTCCATGTGTTATGAATGTCATCACACATTTCCACCAATTGCAATGCATACAAACATGGCTACATGACAGGCATGTAGGACCAACACACATGTACTCGTAGTGGTGTGCATGCAGCTACCATGCATGTGCAGTAGCTGATGTATGTAATTCATCTGTGCCTAACTACAACATGCAGTTGCAATGCAGCCCCATCATTGACACCTGTATATGGTGAAATACTAACAGTATGGTAGGATGTACATCAGGTATGGATGGATGTGTGTACATAAAGTGGTGATCCTCCTTTGCAGATGGATGTTTGCCAGGGATGGCTCACAGGTGTGTCACACTCCATCCTACCATTACATGTGCAAACAGTAAGCTATGTTACTGTTACTTGACAGTGAAGACATAAAACCTACACAGCAGTCGGGTGTTACTGACTGTAAGTCACTTGACACCTGTAACACTTACATCCTCCCATGTGCATATAGCAGCACAATTGCCGGAGGTAGCGTTGGTACACATAATGCAGCCAGTACTGCTGCATGTCTGTCAGATGTATCATCATATAGCAGGTGTATCATTCACAGTACTGCCATGTGTGTTTGCTTGTGTGACCATATATGCCACATATGGTGGGGAATACATCCCAATTGTTACACACCCCTGTGCACTGTTGTAGAGATCTGTACATACTGCAGTGTGGAAAGAATGACGTAGGCAGGGGTGGTGTGTGTATCACACACGTCAGCTATCCATATGTGAATTACATTTGTGGACTCCACAGTCTGTGTGTTTGTATGTATACATGGCTGTCTGGTGCATGGAGTGAGGGTGTATGCTACCATACAGAACAGACAGGATTCCTAACCCCTCATGGTGATGCAGTCTACTACGCTGTTGATGCCATCAGTCTCAGCCTTACTGGCTACCTGTACAAGTTCATTCTCTGTGTCGTGTCGTGTGGGTGCACAGTACTGTGAGGGTGATTACCACATAGGCAGGGGTCCTCACCTCAACACTATGGAGTGTGCCTTATAGTGTTCTTGACCCCGTGAGTGTGGGCATGTTCCTGTATTGTGACAGGGTATTACTGCTACACAGTGAGGCCTCGTGCTATCAAGTGGCCTCTAACGTTATCATCTGCCAGACCGTTGTGTACACCCCCCGCACCATGTCAACATACCTGTGATGTGACCTGGTATGGATGTCACGTATCTAGCCACTGTAGCCTATTAAACAGCCCACATGCTTCTGGATCAGTAGATGTGTGGACATCTGTGATATGTTAGCCTTTCCAACAGTCAGGTTGAGGCTACGTATAGCATGCTGATATTGCCATACTTGCCTGTGAGTACTCCACATTTACACATGGGAAACTGCAAACACTGCTACGTGTTGGCACATGCAAGTAGACCATAAGGAGGAACCAGGGCATCATTACCAACATGCTGTTACTGTTGTTACCAAGACACATACTGTGAACATATAACAATGCATGATAAACCTGTACTACATGGTATGCCTGGTGCGTGTCAACAGTACACAACTAATGTAATATACACTTCTCTCACTAGTCTGTTCACCCTGTGCATCAGACCATTTGAGCATGTCCCTGCACCGATGGTGTGGATGACAGGGATGCGGCACAGGCTTCATCATATGCACAGGGTGATAATGTTTGCCAGGGGCATAGGCTGCACCAATGGATGACATCATGTGTGTGGGTAAGGGCTGGTGATCTGATTGGACATGTGTGGTCATTATGCATGTGGGTGTTGCGGTGACCTACAGATGTTTTTGCCGTGTGCGTGTATGTGTGCACACAGTTCTGCCTTTTGTGAGGCCTACACAGGTGTATTATTGACATGGCAGATTGTACAGACCAGGATGTACAGCTCACTGTGTCCGGCCACGGCCACGTGACCTGTGCCTGCCAATGGTTGCACGGGCACTACCAGGCGGAGGTACAGATTGGCTACTGTCCAATGACACATGTCCACTGGAACTGTGTCCCCGCTGGGAACGTCCAGGGCCATGTCCACATGGCCTGCTGTGTCCTGGTGTGGACAGCGCAGCACCAGCTGCACTGCTACTGCTACCGGCACTATGGGAGTGGGCATGTGAGGTGGCATGCTCACGTTGACCTGCACTAGGTGGTGTAGCTGGCCTACGTCCACGTGGCCTACGCCTCACTCCTACCAGATGTTCCAGCACAGACAGCTCACGCTCGCGGATTGCCATGCCACGGTCAAGGATTCCGACCATGTCATCCAATTGCCTGTCCAGAACATCAGCAATCTGCTGTTGAGCATTTGCCAATGCCTGGATGTTGTCATTTTGAGTACGGATAGCAGCCTTCTGCAGCCTCTGACCTTCTCTGTTCTGCCGTTCAGCATGTGCCTGTACCACCATTACAGTCTGGAACATGCATCTGGTGACACCAGCTGCTGTGCTCTGTCCTGCAGGTGCATGTCTGCCAGAGGTCTTCCTATGAGCAGCACTGGCCACATGCCTGTGTGGCACATCTGCAGTCATTACACTGAAACCATGGTGTGGAGACACACCTTCTGTAGCCACCACACGTTCCTGTTCCACACTAAGAGACACTGACTGTCCTTCCTCTATGGCCACTGGTGAAGCGGTATGCATTGGAAGCAGAACTGTGTGCGGGGAAGAGGGGAACATAGCTGGGATGGCAACCATTGACACAGATTCAGCCCCTGACAACCCTGCCTGTACCTCATGCATATGTTCATCACTGCTAGCATCTGTGGGGACACTCACATCAGATGGACTGCAGGAGGGTAACGCACCTACATCACCTGTGAATGCAAAGAAAGACTCTAAATTACAATAGACACACACACACACACACACACACATATACACAGATGCACACACACAGACACACACACACACACACACACACACACACACACACACACACACACACACACACACACACACACACACACACACACACACACACACACACACACACACACACACACACACACACACACACACACACACACACACACACACACACACACACACACAGACACACCATGAATGTGATTTGACAGAAGGCATGCAACATGCTTGTGATACAGCAGACGGCATGCAGCTCAGACATTAATAGTGTTAGTTAGCATACCTCCCTGGGTTGCACACAACAGCAAGCAGGTGTCATATCAGTAGCCATGCAGTTCACACAATCATGGTAGTAAGCATGCATCCCCGTGATACACCATGTGGACCAGAACAGGTTAACAGTACAAATGGCTGAAGTGACCTTGACATGTAATCTGCTGACGTGTGCATTAACATGCATACATGTCTGACACAATGGTGTTCTGACACATATACAGCATTGTAATGGGCATCACATTGCAGTGTTGTCTGTATGCCCTACAGATAGAATGCATGTTTAGCAAATGTGCATGAGCATGGAAGGGTAATGTGAGCCATGTACATTGCTATACAGTGTGAAGTACAGACACTGTGCCATTGCATGGCATCATGAGGCGTCTATATTGCTATACAGTGCGTAATATGCACACATTGCATAGCCATAACTGCATGCATACCCATGACATAACTGGGGATTGTGACCCACGATGCTGAGGTGTATACACACCAAACTATGCTGTGTCATGTAACAGGTCACTGGAAGACCTACAGATGACACCCCTGCACAACTACTACAGAGTCTAGCTGCCTGGCAACCATGTCCACACATGGCAGACTTGACAATTCACCATGTCCCACATGACATTGATGTACCACACACACAAGGTGCACAGCTAACGGTGATGTCCTACAGCAGCAAGGGAAATGTACAGTATCTGTGGCCTGATGTGGTGTCAATGTCTGTCGAAGCTGTACAGGTGACTACTGTCATGCTATGACACAGTCGTGATGTTCAACACATCTTATATGGTAGACTTAAGTGACATCTCCACTAGCTGTGCACAGGCTTTTATGATGTCCAGTGTACCACATCAACTGTATAATCAGTCAACTAAGGCTATAATTGGACCATGTCTGGACAATGTGCAACAAGGTGTACACGCATCACATCTACTGTGTGGCTACATGTCTCTGGCCATCCCCCATGTCCATGTGTGAACATGTGTTGGCCAAATATTTGTGATGGCCATCTATCTCACATATCTGTGTTGTCCCATATGACATACGCCCATAGATATCAGATATGTCACCATCCACAGGGCTATGCAGACAACTGGTTGTATGTTTGGTATGTGGGGTATGTGTTATGGAATATTGTGACAATATTGCAGCCAGAACACTAGGTGTTTGGGACATGCCAGATGGCACATCACAATGTGTGCACCCATTGCAGGGGCATATAACACAGTGGTGACTCCTGTGGGCTGCCCATATCCTAGCTCACTGTGTGGTACTGTTTGCGTACCACACATGTGTTGTTCCAATGTATAGTACATATGCCTACATTGTACAACACCTCTACCATTGTATGCACAGCTGTCCACACATGTAGCTATGACAGATACTGTGGTTTCATGTTGGTGTATCATTTTGTTTGTATATATTGCACATGGGTAGCCAGTGTGAATGATGGGAGATGCAACCTGTATATCGTGACTGGACCAAACATCAAGTGTACAAGTGTTAACTGGCACATGGCGAATAGATCTATGCTTTAACATGTCTGATACTGATGACAGTCTCACCTGCAATGGACTGATGTCTGTGCGGCACGCCAGAGGTACCTGTATAGGGGTGACACAGCAGTTTGAACATTATTCATGATTGTATGACAGCCACAGGGTGCACTGTGCATGTTAACACATTTGCCTGTACAATAGCATATAGTATGCACATGTGTGCATACACAGGGTAGCATACTGTAGTATGCAGCATGTGTGTAAACATACCTTGCATATGATGTTACATTACATACTGTACAGTGACACATGCAACTAAATGGGATATAATAGTCATATGTGCAGTACTGACTTACCAGGAAATTCCAGGCTCATTGGTTGGGAGACACCCACCTCCACGATGGCAGCTAGTTTTTGTTGATGCTGTTCTGAGGGTGTCCCGAGACTGGCCAGTAGATCCTCGGTGAGTGTGAGTGGGGGCTGGGTTGGTGGCCCACCACCTGTTCCACCTTGTTCTCTGGCGATTTCAGTGGCACGCTGTTTCACATGTTGTATCAGGTCCGTGCAGTGTCTGCGCACCTGCTGGTAGGTGTGGTTATGGCCACACACATCATTAACCCTCCTGCGAAGGTCCTGCCACAGGTTGTCATGCTGCTGGGCATGCTGTGGCACATGGCTGAACAACACCTCGTAGTTCTCATAGAGGTACGGGATGAGCACATCATCCTCCTGGCGGCTGTACGCTGGCAGGTGTGAAAGAGGCATTATCTGTAAGACATAATGATGGGGACAGGTCACAGTATCACAGTGATGTACAGAGATACTGCTGCACATACATTTGTATTAAATCTAGTACATCTGCACAGTTATCTTTGCAAATCATCATGACACTGACATGACTGACATGTTTGTGTCACACACATGTAACACCCGTTATGCATTGGCTATCATCACCATATTTGTGTGTCACCTCATTACATTGTTCATACTCCATGTGAATGCTGTCTTGATGTGGGTATGTCTGTTTGCCTGCACTGGTGTTCTTAGCTATCAGCACATGCCTGGATGTGTCCACAGTAATGCTGTTGACCTTGATGCTGTGTATATGTCACATATCAACACATACACTGCTTTAATGGATTTGAGCAGTGACAATGCACACATATGCATGGAAACCTTTATATGCATTTGTTTTGCCATATACATCTACACGGCACTGTACAGCAGTTCAACATCCTGCCTCGGATCGCCTGTGTTGCACATGTGATAGACTGGGACAATGGCTACCCGGACGTCATTCGCAGGGATGGTTATCAACTATAGCATGTATGGGCAAGGTTTCCTAGCTGTATCTGACAGCCATTTTGCCACAGCGATGTGCATCAGTGCCACATTACTGATTCAGACAGTTGATAATACATCTACCATGCGGTCATCACACCATGTATGACAGCAATGACATGTGCAGCTTTGATGGGCAGGGTTGCATGGTATGGCGGGAGTATGTCACATGTATGGCACAGGGATCTGTCCAGCATGTGGCGATCCTAATAGTAGGACGGTGGCTGTCCATGACGGATGTCTCTCAGATCAGGATATGTACGGTAGCATGTCCAACATCATAGTGTAGCACATGTCTTTATGTAAGGTAGCCAGCATGTTACATAGTGGAGGTGAGGATTGTGAAGGCTGGTATCGCCCATCCACGCATGGCCAATACCCCTTAAAGGTGATATGTGATCCAATATTGGTCACCCGAGTGCTGAGTATGCCTGTCCAATGATCTCCATGCTCATGGATGGCACCCTGTCATGACATGGGTGCCTTGTATGACTACCTAATAGGCCTGGAGACGTCACCAACTCAGGGAGGTGAACTGCACAGCACCATCCCTTACACAGTGTCCATAATGTTGACCGCAGCCTAGGTGGTAGTTAATGGGTACAGGGATATTCACCTAGCGGTGACAATGCTAATATCATCTGTCAGATTGTGCATATATGTCACACACCTCACCCACAAAGCCCATTCTGTATGTTGTCCACAACACTGAGACAGATATTGTTCATAGGTCATGGCCATTCACATCCTTACATACACAGATGCCTCACATTTGTCTGTGTGGTATGGGCTACAATGAGGGGGGAGTACAACACATTAACCCTGTTTTACTGTAGCTGCCACTGGTGTGATATGCACATATCACTCTGACACCTTTTGTAGTGTTGATTCTGTCAACAGGCCACTGGTAGAACACTCCTGTGACATACAAAGGTACATGTAGTCAAATATCCATACTGTCATCTACGTCTGTACTGCTAACATCTACGTTGATAAAGGTTCATGGACTTGCAGACCATACTCAGCAGGATAATAGTGCAGTGCCTCCAATTATGACTGTCGTCACCACTTGTGGGTTGATATTATCCAACACCCTATCTGTATTGCATTTTCATGCTCAGCACTTGTTCAGAACTTGTGAGCACTTCATGAGCTACTAATTAATACAGCACCCATTCCAAACCATTTCTCACAAGTACACTGTCTGTCCTTACATTTCCAGCTTGCTTACAGTACAGCAGCTGTTGTACACATGTAACTCACATATCTTGTGAGACATGGTTGAATATACAGGCATGTCCAACTGTCACGTACCAGTGCTATTGCCTGTCTATATGATGAATATGGTGTACATGTGGCAAAAGAGCAATTGTCTCATGTACACAGTCAATGCTCACCTCCCAACATATGACACTATAGCCTGTGAGAGATGCACATATGTAGCCATGCTGGGGTAATGCTCTCACCAACCCAGACTGAACCTGACAGTCATATGGGGATGTGTAACATTTGCAACACACCCCACTCATCACATAGTCTCAAAAGATCTCCACCACCACATGCCACACATTGTATGAGTACAACTTTTGCAGAACCTCTCCATACTCTGTGTAGGCACCAAAGGCAGCCCCCATCACCAAACACAACAACAATAACTTATAGTCCACAGACCCATGTGTGCCCTGCACATACAGCCAATAGGTTGTTATAACATACACAACACACCAGTCATAGGTGACTCTGTAGGCGGTCACACTGATGTCCCACTCAGCAGGCTACACAAGGCGATAGTCGCTTACATCTAGCTGTCAGGTAACTGGTTCTGCAACATAACCTATGCACCCATGCCACACCTCACCAGGTACAATTTGACTGTCATTCTCCATGTTAGTGTGACTGCCCTGAGATGCAACTTCACAGACTACATATGCAGGGACATGCAATGGCTCACCGGTCTTGTAGCCCTGAAGGTATTGGCCAAGCCCTGGGGAACATTATGCATTCATCTGGACTTGATACCACTGTACAACGACTGACTGTTTCACTTCAACAGTTGCCTATGCTTCTGCTGTCATTCCACAGGCATCCAGTATCTGTCCGCTTTGACTGACATGGTCAACAAAACATGATGCTTTGGCACAGATGACCTGCACCTGTCAACCCTGGGAGTACAGATAACATGTAAGGCTCTTGCTGCTCCTATACTGCCTGTCTTGCACAGTTTCCAATAACATTCACCACCAGAATGGGAACAGGCAAGCAAAACATGGGGTCATGTGACTCGATGCTTGACATCTTCATCTCTGACGCACGCAGGCAAGGCACTCCTTATAATGGATCACTTCAATATCTCTACAGTGACTGGGACCTGCCTCTAGGCTCCGCAGAGCACACCTGCACTGACAGGTTATATGCAGACCACACCTTTCAGTCATGTATACGCAGACCACACCTTTCAGTCATGTAACCTGGACCAGAACACCCACAGCTGAGGTGTTCCCATATTCCACTATGTTGTACACACCTCCTGGCTAGTTACTTAGCACAATGCATCAGAGGTGATCCACGTGCAACTAACTGCGGCCAGAACTGCTATACACATTGTAACATGCTACGGATTCAACAACATACCCCACGGTTACCAGCCCTCATTTCTTGGTGTACTGGACAGTAGGGTTCAGACAGGTACTACTGATGTGAGACTGACACTACCCCACACTTAACTGGGATAGCCACTCATGTACCAACACATTAGGTCAACGCTGTCCGGGATTCATAACCTCCACTCGGCTGGATCAACCCATACACACCTCCTCCAAGACCAACAATATCCTAGACATGGGCACTACCAACATATGACTGGTGGTCCACACCTGGGGTTATCCTCTCGTTGGTGGTTTCCAAACATATGCTAATCACCTTTGTTATCCACATCCTGGCACCACACCCTTCACGGCATACACAGTACAAGATTACTGCAATGCCTACTACAGACGTCTTATGACAGCAGTAGTAAATGTCATGACACCCGTGCAGATGGACAATGCACATACAAATGCTGAAACATACCCCAGTGCACTTCATTAGCACTTACACAACTGCATGGATCATGCTATTCCAAACAGAGCCATGATGGTATCCACCAGATAATGGACGCCACTCTGGGGGTCCAGTTCCATGGACATAATGTACAACAAAAGGTGGCGGCTGTTGCAAAGTGGAGTACAATCCCATGGGTGGAGTAGCTCACTGGTCAGCCGCAGTAGGGCTACGGATCCCTTATCACATACTCCGAACCTAGCTACGCAAACATTACTGCGACACATTCCAGGGTGTACCACAAGGCATTATGGAGGTATGTCAGTAGTAAATGGCAATACCCACATCTGCTCTGACATACGACAGTTACTCATGAACATTACAGAACCAAGTGATGTTGGCAACATCCTGGCAGATGGGTTCAGTGCTAACATTACACCCACTCACTCCCTACAGGGCCACAATCCATGCAGGAACATTGCGGTGTCCCTGCGGTCACAACTACACAGTACTAACCTGCACTCTCTAAGGCCTGGAACACTGACTCCATGTGACCGTCCAACATCCCAGGCTGTGATTTACACAAACCTCTGAACGACATGTCTCCCCACTTGGCCACCAGATTCAGTAATAGCCTTGTATCAGACATTGTGGCCCCTGAATGGCACACAGCAACAGTTAATACACTCCACACAAGTGGCACCACAATGAACCAGAGGGACTATTGCCCTATACGCCTGACTGGACTGTTCTGCAAGGCTATAGGGCACATCATCATGGAAGTCATTCACAGAGACATTGGTGGGCTCCAGTCCTTTGATGCCACCCAGGTTGGACTTGTTAGGGCCAGAACATGGCTCCTACACCTGGTGGACTCCTTTGATACAGTTACCAGGGTAGTTGATGACAGTAATGGGGTCCACACAGCCTACATTGTCCTCTCATTGGCTTTCAGCATCGTTCTCCATTCTGGTATTGACAACATACACATCCACCTGCACATCGACCCCTATGTCTCAGGATGTTATGCAAAGTGGCTCACGGACAGGACCCACACAATGAGGGTAGCATACCATAGTACCTACTGTATTTCAGTTACACTTGGCGTACCACAGTCCTCAGTCATAGGGCCCCTCATGTTCGGTATATACTTCCCTGAAGTACAGGCTAGCACAGAGGGACTTTCCCTGACTAGCTTTCCAGACAACTGTATACAAAGCGCCATGATTGATCCACCAGCTGATACTGACTCCCTCCATAAGGGTGTCACTGTGATGGATACCTGATATCAATATCATGGCCTCAAGCTGCATGACACAAGGTGCATGAACATCCCCTTTGCATTACACCAATCACCCACTGACTATCACATAGGTGGTAGTCCCCTACATACATGTCACATTGTATGTGATCGTAGTACACACGTATGTAGCACCCACTCCTTTGATAACCATATTGCCAATGTGGAGTGGATGTCCTTCTACGTGGCCACCCTTATTTGTACTGGGTTTGTAGCTGCAACATAGGCACCCATTGTACCTCTGAACTCCTGACGTATACACACATTCAAGGGTACAACACCCCATTTAGGGAGTACCTTACAGAACAGCTACGACTTTACATACCACAACATTAACACGCCATGTGGATTATTGAGCTCCGAAGGTTGACGTATGCGGCAGAAATACAGACACCACGACTGTACACATTTGCATACTGCATACTCAGGAGTGACCTCTGCTGAATATACAGGGCCCATGTCCACAACAATATTCATGGATATACTCCACATAAGCGACATAAGCAAAAGCCACTGAGAGCAACATGCTCATGGATATGTGCACACATGCAACGATGAGTGGGATGTGCTTGAGGGTTACATTCCCAATCCAGACACTCACCATGCTTTGGAACATGATTCCTATGTACATCACGCAGGGACTCTCAGTAGCACTGTTCATGTGATACCTCACTTGGTGGATGGGAGACACACATGTACGCCAGGGATCACTGCAGTGGCTGTACTGTGCAGAGGTGCAGGTAACACATGGCTCTGCTGTTCACAGACAGGGCACTACCCTAGAGAGGTGCCGCTGGTGTAAACACTGTAGTTGGGCTTACACATAGACTTGCCAGACAGCATAGTACCCCACTATGAACCTGTAAAGCTATTACATGTACTTTGTGCATGGTTAATTGAGTAGCTCTTCCATTTCGATTAGCTATCATGCTGTTACAGTGTCCCGTGACTATAAGCCATATGTATCCTGTTATTGTATATTGTACATGCCAATAGAAGATACCTTTGGTATGCATGATATGACTGTTATGCTGTGTAGAATATCTGACATATCTACCTACAATACTGTACATTACACATATTTTACATATTATCCCATAATGCAAAGCATACTTGCACAGCAGGACCACCTTAGGCATGTAATTGTCGTTATATGCCCATACACATGCCTACTGTGACAGTATATCAACATATACTATCTCCTCCTATGGCACGTACTTGTTGGCCATACCCTACCACTGACGGCGGGTGGTATGGAATTGTTCTGTTTATAGCCCTCATGTAGCATCCCTTGTGGTGTCTGTGATGTTTACCTTGTGGCCCACTGCAGGACGCACAATTTCTACAAGTGTTACTATGCTCAGCAAGACATCACTACATAATACCTTTTCCCACTTTATGCATTGTGGACACTTTTAATTAAATACAAAACAGGCTATACATACACTAACATACTGAGTGTTCTACATACCTTGTTAGCATTCCGAACTTTCGTAACTATCTCTCTTACACTGTTTAAACAGTTCTGTGGTATGAGCATACGGTTTGAATGTCTGGCAAGTCATCCTTATATACGTCGATACCTGTAACATGTGGTTTCCTGCCGCCAATTGGTGTTCCTGAGTAAATTATTACATATACATCAGCTGTGCAGCTACTCCATTTGCCAATTACGTGGCAACAGTGGGGTATAATTGAATTCTCCACTTGCGCGTTGCCCATTTGCCCTACCTTCGGGGAGACGGTCTGTATGTGTTTTGTTGTGTGTAATTGCAACTGCTATGTGTAGAGACACGGATATTTTGGATTCATGCCCCCCATGGATTGTGTGTGATGGCTAGAGTATGTGGTTCTACATGTGAGTGTAGCTGTCATCTCATCTGTCTGATAAGGGACTATTGCAAACAAAACCTGTAACATTATACAACGGCTACGATTTCACATGGCACCTTTAAAAATGTGTCTCTCACAAGGTATGTTAACGCTTCTGCAGATGTAATTGAGTGAGTGGATGTTTGTGCTGTTATTACAGTCTGTATTGCTATAGTTTCGTGTGTGGGGGATGTAGGTGGGTGTACGTAGCATATACAGGTTTGTGGGGCTTGCATTTCTACATATTCCATATATGTGTGTGGGCTCCTTCCCTAATTAAAGAGCTATCAGTTAGTAGACTTTTGTTACGGGCATATACATGGGCCATTGTTAATTGGTTTCTATATAGTATGCAGGTGAAGTTGATACTTCCATACCTCCGGAAATACAGCAATATGTAAAGGAATGTTACTAAATGACAGCTGTCCCGTGTATTTCTGTCCCAGATATTTGCACTCATTGCAGTTGTGTTGGTAACTGAACCTCTTTGGCATGGCTTGCCACCTTTTCAAATGGCCATAGTGGGACATTTGCGGGACACACATCGGTATTTACAGGCCGACACATACCCACAGTCAGTACACAGGATAGCGCATACTTTTATCCTGAATACATACTTATTCTTGTAGGACTTTGGCTACTTATCATATTTCATGTATCATTTATGTTTCTTACATACAGGCATAACTATTTAATGCAACTATTACATAATATATGGGACATAATTATGTCCTACAATCTCGGCCATTTGCCCTTTTTAATGTTTTATGTCAGGACACAACTGCCCAGGGAGGGGCTGTCCCTCCTAATGTGGAACAGGTGGTAACCATATGCCTACGGCTAGCTATAACCACACCTACCGTAATGATCTACTTCCGAGTTAGCACTAACAGACACATGATGCACACACATACACACACATTACAATCACACAGAAATGCACACGGCACCCTCAACACACACATATGCAGACTACAGCAATCACAAGCACAGTTGAACACAGTACCTACGTGGACCGCAACACCGGCAGTGGTAACTAAATGTCCCTTCATATTGTGATAATATTACTTGCAGTTCTAGTGTTCCGGTACTGTGTTCTTTCAGTCTTTCAGCCTCGTGGTTACACGTGTCGGTATGTGACACATTCCATAGTTGGCAGTATCCTATTTATTTGTACCTCCATGGTTGTGTACATGTTGTTGACCTAGCTATATATTTGGAGATATCGGTGACTCCGTATATATCAACATATATCTCTCTATCACCCTTTCTGTCTGTATTATGTATATATATATATATATATATATATATATATATATATATATATATATATATATAGATATATATATCTGACAGAGAGAGTGACAGGCAGAATACACCTTTCATTGTGTATTTGTCGGTGTATACTGTTTCCTGGACAACGCACATTTGTGTTTGAACCTGTTACATTACACACCTGCCGTAGGTACATCTTGGCTACCATAGTGTTAGGTGATTATGCACATGATTACGTCGTCTACTCCTGGCAGTGGTCGTTTTACCCTTCAGAGCAGGCACTGTTAGTACAGGGGTGAATAATGCTGGTTTCACCTGTACTGGACATCATTGACCATGATCTGCGCGATATTCAGAGAAGCTTAGCCCTGTTTCACACATATCCTTATAGTCATATTTAAACGATACTTACAAGCATTGGGCAACGCATATTCCCGCTAACGTGTGCTAAACATGATCTGCTGACCTGCATCTGACATGCATTATTCGTGCCTTCGGGATTACGTTACATCCCTTGCAGGACGTGGGACCGGGAACATGCACGACGGTCACTGCATTTACCATCCGGGATTTGTATATGTGTTATAGCGTTTTGTATGTGGACTATACTACAGCTGTTATTCCATACTGCAATCACATGGGTAACTCAGTTAGTTTACATATGGATGAGTCCTATTAAATGTATGTCCATGTGATGTGTAATGGATGTGCTCCAGCACTGGGTATGTATATCACAGTGAGCCACACACTATAATGTGCTACACCTTCAAACGACCGTAGGTGGAGCATGCTGGGGTGACAGATACCTATCATGGGTACACCCCATGCCTTGACACAACATCCATGATTACATTATGTGGAGCCCCTCATTAACGTACCAGGGAATCCATGCAGAGTGTGTGGGGAACAATGATTACACACATGGGATCCTGCAATTGCCTCTGCTCCACTGAGTGACAGTTGGTTACTCGATGTTGTGGCGACAGCAGACACTGTTTGCCTTGATTGATGTATGGCCTCTGACAATCGGGCGTGTACCTACTGATGTACCTGGGAACCTATACACACAGTACCAACATATGCTGATAGGTGCGTGTACTGTTCAGGTGTTGACATTCCTTGTTCCAATAGCTGTTGTGTGTACAATGGTTGAGGGCTGCCTATGTAGGATTCACACAGTAGCCCACCTATACATTACAATTTACAGGTGGTCGTGTGTGTGTGCCATCCATTTACTGTGTGTGCAGGTGGAGAGGTGTGTCAGTCCATAAGGGCCTACACTGTCAGAGTATGTGCTATACATTCCCTCTTTGCCAAGGCATAGGCATATTGGGCATGCCTCTGTCTGCCTACTGGGGCTGGCACAGGGCGTTTGTAGTCTGAATCCCTCTGTGCCTGTGATGGTCTTGGCAATTGTGGTGGGCTATGAGGGCATTCACCATTTTGTCCCTGCTGCAGCTGTTTCCGCAGGATCATGTTATGTAGCATGGCACATACTATGAAGATGTGGGCACACGTACCAGATATGTCCAAGCAACGGAACCATGATTTCAGCATCTCGAACACATGCTCTATGATGATTCTGGTTTGTGTATGTGCCTCATTATGGCGTTCCTGCATGGGTGTGTGTGCATTTCTGATGAGAGTCATCATCCACAGCTCCAGTGCATAGCCAGCATCCCCCACAAGGTGGCCATGTGGGATGTCCCCCCTGGCAAATATCTGATACAGCTGTGAGGCATGCCAGATATGGGAGTCATGGTAGCTTCCAGGGCTGCCAGCACACACATCCATGATAATGCCCTGGGCATTGCACACAACATGGCAGTTGATGGAGTGGAATCCCTTGCAGTTTATGTAGCACCTACCATGCTCATCGGGTGGTGACTTGATATGTATGTGCGTGCAGTCTATCTCACCCAGTACCTCCGGGTAGTGTGCCACATGGTGGAAGTGACACATATTGCTGGCCAACTCCTCCTGCTTTCGGGGGAAGTATATATGCTCATTGGAATGTGGTAACATGGCATCCAGGAACTGGTGTAGTACCCTGGATGCTGATGCCTGTGAGATCCCCATTATATCTCCAGTTGGCCTTTGAAAGGTACCTGTGGCTAGTATTCGCAAACTTACACATACCTTCGTGTCCACTGGGATGGGTTCCCCTCTGTTGTTTCTGGATCTCAGGCGTGGCTGACACAGCTCAACTATTTGCTGTAAGATGTCCCTGTCCACCCTGTAATGCTCTACTATCACCAGATCATGTAGCTCCTGGTAGGTTACCCTTGGTCTAAACACTCTTCTCCTCCTCCGGGGCCTGCGGTGGTTGTTAGCTCATCCATCACAACACCGTCAGTCTCTAACACATGGTGATGAATCACAGCTATGGCAGCTCCCAACATGTACATTTTAAAAGTTCCTCATATGTTTATACCTATGGTGCAGTGTTTGGGAATACACAGGGGTGTGTGGGGTGCTTTCACACTTTATACTATTGTGCTGTGAACACCGATTATGTCATAGGGTGTGTATGTACGATCGTAGCTACAGGGTATCTTTTGTGTTTTACGACAGGAACTACTATTGTGGTGCCTTTGGTGTTGAATTACATTTGGCTGCCATGGATTACCTCTTGCCCTTCCCTTTACATTTCTTCACATTTCACTTACCATTTTCTGGCATGCATCCAGCAGCCTGCTTTCATTTGTACTTTCCTAGACCTGGCTTATCTTCTGTAATGTGTTCTATTGCTGGTCTACTGCAGGTTTGCTTTGCTCTGCTATGACAGTTCTCCTTTCTTTGCAATCCGACACCTCCCCTATCCTGTTTTGCAGGTTTCTGCGAGCAGACTTGTCAGCTGCCGTTGATTGCCCGCTGTGAGTTAATAGGTGTTAATTGCTCAATTGTACTACAATTACCCTACTGCCGCATTTCCTTATTATTTTCCCCTGACCTTCCTGTTTGTGCTATGGTGCACGGTGCGTGCATCCGCTTACTGGGTTTTGGGCACGTTTTCATCCCCGTACACATGCGCTTTCGAGCACCATATGTGCTCTCAGCTAAACAATGCTATACCTACCTCCCCACCCCTGTCCTGCGGCTTTGCTTAGCAATGGCCAGGCCAGATTTGCATTGCTCCAATGTGCTTACAGCTACAGTGGCACACCCCACTGCTGATGTCATGTATACCTCTGAACCACTCCTCGGTGTTGTAGTGCTGTGCTGTATGGTATATCCTTAATCCGGCGGGACATTTGCGATTCAGTATTACCTGCCTCATTTGCATGGCACTGACTACTAATTCATAGTTAACATGCCGAACACTGTCACAGACCCTTAGCAACCCTTGTAGCTTGGTTGTGGTGTACCATGCATACCATTGAGTATTATGGTGAAATCCTGATTTGTATTACATTGCGATTTTATGACATTTGTATATATTTTCTTTGTGTTTCCGTTTGCGCACACATGCCCTGCCGTTGTACTTTGCGTTGCTGTGGACATGACATTAAATGTTGTTTTTTAGGTGTTCTGCATCTTTTCTTATGCCATTGGCTGTATATTTAGCCATTGGCATATGTTAACTTTGTAAATACATGAGTCTGGTCCACTTTCATAGCTCCGATGTTCTGTTTGCAAAAATGTAAACCGTGTTTTTTGGTTTACATTTCTGTGGGCTTACGCTACGCCTGCACCACTTCATGTATCGCTATGTACCTTAATTTGCATGGTGCTGCACTGTGCATGGGGTGATTAGTATACCTAAGCTGAGGGCTGCGCAGATCTGGTGTACACCGGTAGTGCACGTGGAATTGGATCGTACCTGAATCGCTCGGCGGCTATATTTGGCGCTATACTGCCTACGCTACTCCTGCGCCTGGCGCAAGCTTCATGAATCCCGGGGAGTATCTAATATAGTACAACACAGCCAATGAAAATGAATAGTTTACCCTCCTTTTTGCTAGAGCTGGTTTTAAAGGGAGAACATCATTTAATCCTGGGGCTTTGTCAGCTCCCAGTCTAAGAATCCATTGCATCTCTTTGTATTCAGTTTCATTATACAAGTCACCCATTCTTTGACTTCTATTTTCAACACATATAACCATGAAGGCAAATACATGATCACTATACAATTCTATATGCTTGTACAGTGCATTGTGTTCTTTTCTTAACTTTATATCTGATGGATGCTTAAAAATTCTATCTTTAAGTCTGCAATTTGTTTTTCCTACATAATAAACAGTACACTGTTGACAGTTCGCAATATATACAACATTTTGCATGTTACAGTCAGCATACATATTCAAAGAGTACTTCTTGTTGGTCCTGGGGTGTATAAAACAGTTCCCTTGTAGAATGTGCTTTTCAGGCTTTATAATGTAGGCATGGATAAGTTCCTTTCTTCTTAATGTCTGAATTTTTTAAAATGCATAGGTTCTTAACACAAAATATCTTTCAAATTTTTATTTCTTTTAAAAATAAATCTAGGTTGTGTCCCTACAACTCTAGTTATTTTCTCATCTGTTAAAAGAATTCTCCAGTTGTCTCTAATTATATTACAAATACCACCTATATCATTACTGCATGTTATTTTCAAACCTTCATTAGCTTTTTGAAAGAGCTTATGGTACTGCTTTTATTGTTTTAATAAAGTGAAGTTGCTTCATAGACAGCGTGGTAGTACTTGCCTTACTTTTGGATTTACTATTTGGATTTTTTTGGCAGTACTTTCAGTGGATGGAGTCCTTTATTTTTGTTCTTATCTTGATACAGCAAGTCACCACCTTCCTCATTAAAAATGCTTTTGGTATTCTACATTTCAGAAAATTTGGTAATGCAGGATTCATGCAGTAGTAGTATTTGGCATTTTGCAAACCAAAGAAATACACATCAGTGAGCCATAGTGTAAGCTACTGCTTGCATTTTTCCTGTTTAGAAAAGAGTGTGGTTGTAAATTGGAGCACTGACTACAGATGCCACTGCTGAGATACACAACACAACACAATGCACCCAAATGTGCTATATGTCTCAGCTACTGCATGTAAAGTGCTTATGCAATGCTGTACAAACTTCAGCTTTCTTTGTAGAGGTATCCACATGCATGACAAGGAAGTACTCCTAAAGTTAGATATCAGCTGAATGTAAACAATAGATCTTGCAGCTTAGGGGACATAACAGCAAGGACTAGCTAATCATGACTTGCAGCTATGTAGCTGGGGCCAAGCAGCCAAGTGCTCCGGATTATGCGGAATGCTCCATATTCACCCATAAATGAACCCAGTGATCTACTGCTCCACACTGAACAGTTTGGCTATGCTACATGGCTTTTGATGGTTTCTATACAGCAATTACTGCCAATTGGCATTACTGTATACAAACCAATCAAATAGCTGCTCGGCTGCTCTGCCTTGAATAGCATTGACTGTGCTACACAGTTTTTGATTAGCTCATACACCACAGTTACAGCCAACTGCCATTGTGGTATACAAGCCAGTCAAGTAGCTGTTTCCAAAGACAGGAGCCAATGAGAGCTCCCAAATATGTGACCGTTTGTATATCAGGAATGGTTGTGGAAAATTACATTCAAAGAGAGGGAGAAAAAATGAAATATAAGTAAAGCAGTACCAAAGTAAATAACTGCAATACCAGGAGTTAAAAGGAATCCTTTTAACTGCTGGTGTTTCAGTTATTTACTTTGATAGTGTTCTGATTCTATTTTATTTTTTTTCCTCCCTTTTTAAGGGGGATTAAAAGAAGCATGAGGGGGAGAAGTAGACAGCATACGAATAACAATGACAGCATCTCTTTTCTGGGTTGTAATTTACATGCCTTTTACTTAGAAATCCTAGGGTAATTATTGAATTCAAACAGTTAATGAAAAAAAGAATCCTTAAAGTGTTCTGAAATAGGAAATGTTTTTCTTTTCTTTTAATTTTAAAATCATAATTCTGCATTTTAAAAATCAGACACATTAAAATGAGTTGTCTCAGCACCCAATGCTCTCATTATTACTCGGGGTGATGTGCAGTGCTGTTAAGATAACTTGTCATTTGTAATCAAGGTGTTATTACACTGCATAACATAATAATGAAAGCCTCTTTGCAATATTAGGGCAAAATATACTGTAGTAACTGAAACACATTGCTTTTTCTTCCTATAATTTGTGTTCTTTTTAAAGTCAAAGCCTATACATTTCTTTTCACTTTCATCTGCTTTTAAGATATTAAACTGGCTGTACGTATATGTTATTAATATACTCTAGTGGATGGACTATGACAATTATGCTCAGATATCCAAAAAAAAAAACAAATCAGTAAGCTCTACTACAGTTTAAGACCCAACCTTAACAAATGTCAAGCACCCCTTGGGGGTCTCAAGCTAGGCAGTCAAATCTTCCTGTACTGACTAGCAAAGACAGCAAAAAAAAAAAAAAAAAACAGATTTGTTTCTGCCTGCTGTCTTTATTTCTAAAGTGTCTCTGACACCCTGACTTCTTGTTATAAACTTAGAAAGTAACTACAAGAACAGGATGCATGTTTGACTGCATTTTCTGAAGGACATGAAGTCTGAGACTCAAATGTATGTCATTATTTTGTGAATTCATTCCATGGCGATTTGTCTGAAAACCATAGATTTTAAGAGCAACAGTCCAGACATATGAGGCAAATATCTGGACATTTTGTGAAAATCTGTGCAGTTGACAAAAATGGCAAGTAAGTGTAAACATATCAGACTGTGTTACACTGCCTTTCTGACAGCACTCACTAAGTGCTTTATGGCCGGTTAAACATTTAGCTTTTTTTTTCTCCTGTAACTAGTAGTACATGGATCAGATAAAACTCCATACACTACAAAGAATTATGATAGGGCTTCTGATCATAATCCTTTATTATGTGTTCTCAGAATGGATGCTAAGATTCATCTCTCCAGCTTTGTTTCAGAGATGAATTTCATGGCATCCATGTCTCAAGCACATAGATTCATAGGTAGGTACTAGGCTATCGGCCCAGGGGCTTAAGTAATCCTAGCCAACAAGGTTCCCTGGCTTACGCCACCCAAGAAAGTTAATTTCCAGAGCCCCCATCGAACAGAGCCACATTAGTGATCCCTGGGGTGTATTTCCTATTTCCCATCCAGTCATCAAGATTCTTCTAGAAGAGTGCTAATGAGAAACTCTGCTTGACATAGATGGGAAGCTTGTTCCAGAGTATAGGAAGTCTTGGGACAGGAATCTATCCCTCCATAATGTCCTGTTTATTGTGGTGACAAGGTTTAGGTCCCTAGAGTGTGTAGCTTGGAGGGATTGGGATTTCTTTAGGTGTAGCATGTCCAACAGCTCTGGGTTTGACATAGCTTTATATGTTAGGCAGAGATCTCCTCAGAGTAGGTGATATGCTACAGAGTAAAGGTGGAGTGTTTTGAGACGGTCAGTGCAGGGCATCTGTTTGAGGCCACTAATCCTCTTTGTGAGGTACTTCTGTGGCCTTTCCCGCTGCTGCAGATGTCTTGTGAGGTACATTATAAAAGAGACGTTGTACTCTATAATGGGTCTAATGAGTGGTGAGCAGAGGGGAACAATTACCTCTTTTTTCCTGGATGAGAACCCTTTTGTGATGAGGTGTGCCACATAGAAGGATTTCCTGACTACTGTGGCGATGTGATTATCAAAGGAGAGACTACTGTCCACCTGGGTCCCAAGGTCTCTTATCACACATTCTGGATTAAGTAGACTGCCATTTATGTGGTAGTTCATGGGCACAGAGTTTTTACCAAAGGGGATGACTATGCTCTTTTTGGCATTGAGCTTGAGGCCATGCCTCTGACACCAGGTATCTGTCTCAGTGAGGCCCTTCTATAGTTTGTCCACATCATTTGGGGACTCGACTATGGCTCCTAGTTTGCAGTCATCTGTGAACTTCATTAGCCAGAGGTGTTCTGTGTTAGCCTGTTCTTCAGAGAAGTAGATACCAAACAGGAGAGGTCCCAGGACTGAACCCTGTGGTACTCCACTTGTCACTGGTTTGAAGTCAGATTTGGTGTCTGCAACTTTTACAGTTTGGGTTCTGTCAGTAAGCCAATTGGCAACCCATCTTGTGATGTAGGGATTTATACCTAGTTTAGTGAGTTTAGCTATAATTCCAGAATGGGGGATGGTGTTAAAAGCCTTAGTGAGGTCAAGATAGGCTGTGTGAACCACCTTTCCCTCGTCTACAGCTTTGGTGACTGCCTCAAAGAAGTCGATCAAGTTCAGAAGGCATGATCTGCATTTCACAAACCTGAACTGGGTGGGGTCCAGATTTTGGAGGTTACCAATGTCTTTGTTTATGAGTTCTATGATAATTTGTTCCATGGCCTTGCAGACCAGGCTCGTCAAGCTAATAGGGCGATAGTTCCCAGGATCCGTGGTGGCTCCCCCTTTGTGGAGTGGGATAAATGTTTCTGTGCGCCATTCAGTGGGCACAAAGCCTGAGGTGAGACTATAATTAAACATGGTGCTTAGGTGGTGAGCCAGTTCGTTCCGAAGTTCATGTAAAACGCAGCCTGGGATGTTGTCCGATCCCATGTATGCTGTATTTTTGGTTTTACAGAGTACAGCTTTTACCTGCATGGATGTTATTACAGGGATGCTGCATTCTTCCTGTATAGATATGGGCCCTTTAGGGGTGAGAGGGGGGTAAAGTTAGCACCGGACCTATCTGCCAGGATGTTGGCAATATCAGTTGGTTCTGTAAGTTTCGTGCCATTGTGCTGCAACTCAGAGCAGATCTGGGTGTTGCCATTGAGATTCTTGACATGGCTATAAAATGCTTTGTGGATGTCCCTAGAATCAGTGGTGATTTTGTTTTCATAGCTAGCTTTGGAGGATCTTATAAGGGATGTCATCTTCTTACTAAGGCTGACCAGGGAGCTCCTCCACTCATGAGATTTTACTCTCTTTTGCAACAGTTTCTTCCTTCTGTTGTAGAGTTTGTTTATGGCAGGGGCCACCAGATTGGCTTCCTTTTTTTGGAGGATAGCATCTTGGTTCTGTTTGGGATAGCATGATCCATGCACTCGTGTAAGAGCGTAATAAACAGGTTATGATTGGTGACCTGATAAATAACCCTCTGTGTTGATCATGTGATTGTTTTACTGTCTGATTTGTGGACATCTTTTCCCAGCAGCTCCACTGAAAATGGGACCTCCATGCTGGATATTCATGATTAGGTCAGAGGTAAAGTTATTATGCATGAAACCAAGGAGACCATTAAGGAGCCTATCCCAAATTCCCTATTACCCCAATGCACTTTCTGCTTAAGTGACTTGCTCAACATTACACAGTAGGCAAGATGTAACCCATGTATCCTTGGCACAGGAAGCAGATCATTAACATTTCAGACAAAGCTTTAGTCCTGTGTGATAACTGCCAGCCAATGTTAGCAAATATAAATAAATAAACAGACAAATAATTCAAATGTTTGAGCTTACCATTGTATGATACTAAACTACATTATTAGTCTTAAAACACATGAAGCTAATGAAAATAGTTTTTTTATCCTTTTTTCATTATAATGATTTGTTTTCATTGTAAACAAAGTACTTACTTCAATTTTACATTCACTTTGGAAAGATTTTCTTGTTATGGTACTAACCAGTTATTTGGTTGTAGGTCGACACAAGCGCACACACACTCATGTACACACACACTCACATGCACATACTTAATTACCAACCTGCTGCTGAGGATCTTAGTGTATTGGGAAAACAAATGTGACACTTCAGATCGGCATTGCTGAGTATGTAAGAACTATTAATAGCATCAGTTGTGGCAATGCTGTTGAATAGCAGATTGCTAATTTTGCCAAGAGCATTCCTTTAAGTTTATAGGCATTGAGTATAATCAAATGGAAATGTGTGGGTTTTAATTTACTGCAACTTAAGTGTGAATCTTTTCAGTAGTGGCAGCATCAAACTACAAGTTATTTTTAATAAGGTTAGACTTGCAGTTAACAAACATTTTGAATTTATTTGCTGCAGTATCAAGTTGATTATTAATGCAGCATGAATTGCTTAAGGGTTACATTCTAAGTGCATTGTATAAGTGACTGGCAACATTTAACTTCATTTGTGACATGATTTAACTACTCAGAAGAAATTCATGCCATTTTTCTCCCATTTTTTGATATTTCTATTCTTTTTCACAATATGTTATTAAAATTATATATTATTGAAGCATTTGAAGTAGGAGTCTGTAGAAAAATGTAGGTATAGACAAGATAAGCATTTATTGGGTTTGTCCTCTTTATAATTTAATACTGAAGTCCAGTAAAGATTCCTTGTTTTAGATCTTGTGGTACAAATTCCTTGCATCTAATATAAGATCCATTCAACTGTCTGTTATCTTTCAGAAGGTTTGTGTATATTTGTTATTTAAATTAGCCATTGTAATAATGTCTGCTAATGTAAGGTGAAGTAATATGGTAGCCAGAAAAGGTACTGTATATTGCAAATAGGGAGTCTTCAGATAATTTTGAATACTGAAATGTATAAATGAATAAGAGATATTAATTTTGTAAAAATAAACTTATGGGTAGAATGGACAGACAGAAGACAGGAATGTGGGCAGACAGGCAGACAAACATACTGACAAATTGATAGATATGTAGTTTTAGCAGATATTTAGACATGCAGAAAGAAAGAAAGAAATAAAGAAAGAAAATAAGGCTTACTGAAGCCTGATTTCTCAGTGATGGACTTACTGACCATATGGTCCCACTACCCCAGCTGACTGCTTGGCTAACAGAGAAACACAAAGCACCAACACTAAAAGTAAAGTGTTTTTTCAGTGAGGCTGTGTCCTGTTCGCGTCTGCCATTATAAGTGTTCTGTATCCTTTTCCCAAATTTCTAAATAAACTGCTTTCAAGATCAAGCCAACTCACAGAAAAGGGAAATACATATATTTATCTTCTCCATCTGGTTCTAAACTCAAAGGTAGTTCATTTAGTGATGGATAGGTACCTGCAAACAAGCTTTGTTTTTCATGCTGCTAAGTAGCATGTGTTACAGCAGCATCCTGAGTAATGGTCAGTTTGTCTGCGATGGGTTGCTTCCAAAATGTTGGCCTTCAATAAAACAAAGCAGACTCTAATAATAATGTGCAGTACCTAATCTGTCAATATTTGCAAAATGTCAGTGAATGTGTAAGAAAAAGTCAGCCTTCAGTCCCATACAGCTAGCTGTCATACAGGTAGGCCAGCCTGCACTAAAACAGATCATTTACATGTGGAGATCAGAGTCCATGATTAGTAGAGAGTCTGAGGAATTAGAAGCTTGGCTAGTGAGTGAAGTCAAAGTATGATAAGACCTGCTTTCATGGTGGGGAGGAGATATACTTTTTCCATTATCTAATCCTTCTGCTATAAGAGATTCAGCATTTAGATAACATGCCCTCAATATGATGGTTTACCTATCCTCAATTTACTCACCCAGGAATAGTAACACTTCATTGATTTTATACAGATTAATAAATGTAACTCCCAAACTTATAAAAACATGGGAAACTGTTTTTTTGCAGAGGTTAGAGACAAATCGGTCTACACCTGCCCTATCTGAGGCAGCTTTGCCCCCTCATCCCTTAACTTATGTTAACCAGCTCAACTGTCATACTACAGAGGGGAAAAGTGAAAAAAAAATCACCATCATCTCACTACATACAAGTCAACATGGTATCAAAAATGTGACCAAACAAAATCCCAGAACAGTTACTTTATGAAACTGACCTTGTCATAGTGTAAATATGATACTGATGAATGCTAGTCATCGTGTAGGAGAATATTCTAGGAAACATATGTCCTTGCACTTTATGCCACGTGTAGCAAAACAATGAAACATGAAGAATTTTAGCTCAGGTGCAGACGTCTCAACTGACCCTATTTTGAGGGAACATTCCTATTTTCAGATCCGATTATGATGTCTATTTTCAGGCTTGATTTGCCCCTTCACACAGTTTTCTGTGATCCCCTCATCACACGTGATTCTTGAAGCTGTCTAACACATGTAAAACCATGCTAAATGACTAACATACTAGTAGCATCATTCATTTAAAAAAGATAATACACATCTTACATCTCCCTTTTTCAGAAACAAAAATAAATGGCCTTCTGCAGTAGAATTTTATGATACAGTTCATTAAAGTCTACAGACTTCACACTGTCTCTTTGATAATGTGCTTATATTTTTCCATCATTTTTGTCATTCACTCTTTTAAACATGTACTTCTGAGTAATATTTCACATTCCTATCAGAAGCAGGAAACATCATGTGCTATTTGTTATTCATATGTTATGCTAATTAGATGTACAGATTTTTAGCTGGATGTTCTACTTTTCAAGGCCCTTCAAGCCTATTTTCAATGTCTGCATTTTGAGATGTATGCTCAGGTGAATCAGACCAGTATGCAGATATCTGTCTCATGTGGGCATTCTGCTTTCCGTAAGAATGTGCCTTTGAAATATGTACTGATGCAATAATGTCTTGCACTTTTTTGATTACCCATAACAGTGAAGACTGATTAACTGTGATAGGAACATTGTATTACAAATGAGGGATTGTGATATAAACGTCTTTATGTAATTTAATGGCATTTACCTACACATAAAAGCTTGTATTAAAATTTACCGTGCCATCTATAACTCACTCTGAATGGTAATGACTGAATGAAAACAACTCAACTATTAGAAGCTGACTTGACATTTTCTGTTCATTTGTTATCATCAGCATCATCATCAACCCCCTTTTCTCCATTTTCTACATGGGGACAGGGTGTCATAGCAACTGTCGCCATCTCTCTCTCTGCACAATGCCACTCTCCCGTGTTGTTCGACACTCATGCCCGACTGTTGTGGGCCTTCTCTCAAACAGTCCATCCACTGCTTTGCTATATGCCCTGTTTCCTGTTGTCTTCTTCCTGTCTGTCCCAAATCTTCTTCACCAGATTGTCTTCTGCTTTCCTGCACATGTGCCCGAACCACAGTAATCTGGTTTATTTGATTTTTTCTGCAATTGAAGCTACTTTGGTTTCTTCTCTTATGTCCTCATTTCTTTGTCTGTCGTATAGTTTGCATCCTACCACCCATCTCAAGCACTTAATCTCCATCACCTCTAGAGTCCTCAGCTGCTCTATCTTTATTGACCATGTTTCTGTACCATAAAGTAGTACTAATCACACCACTGTTTTGTACACCTTACTTTTCAGCCTCTTTGGCATTCTTCTGTTATACACTGTTCCTAACACTCTGTGCCAGTTGACTGCAGCCCCTCTGATTCTAGCTTTCACCTCCTCATTCAGACTTCCCTTTTCCACAACCATACCTCCCAGACACTTTAAGCCATTAACCTGTTCCACTATCTTCCCTCCTATCTCGATTTTCAGCTTCTTCTCTCACTTGCTGTCATTACCACTGTCTTATATGTGCCCAGTTTCATCACATGTGCCTTCAGTTTTGCATTCCATCCCCCTATCCTTTGCTGAAGTTCTTGCTCAGAGTCTGTCTGTAATGGTACATCATCTGCATACAGCAAATTTATTGATCTGTCTCCTCCAACCTGTTTGCTAATGTAGAGCATCACCAGTTTGAACAGCAGTAGGCTCACAGCTGAACCCTGGTGCACACCCACTCCCACTGGGGATCCCTCTGTAAGACTGAACACTATTCATACTTCAGTCACTGTGTCCTTGTACATAGCTTACACTAAATCTGTGAATGTTTCTGGGACTTCAAACCACTGCAGAACTGCCCAAATTAGATTTCTTAGGGCCTTGTCATATGCTTTCTCCAAGTCTAAGAATGTCCAGTTGTACTTTTCCTTATCTCTAGCTTCTTCTCCACTATCTGTCTTACTGCAAATGTTGATTTGGTTCTACTATATCTTGATCTGTATCCAAACTGCTCATTTCCCATCGTACTAGCTACTACTCTGCATATTCATTTATCAATCACTCTCTCCAGACCTTTCATGCAATGTGACAATAGTCTGATTCCTCTGCACTGCCCACAGTTGTGAATGTCCCCTTTGTTTTTGAACACTGGCACTAGTATACTTACTCTCTAGTAATCTTGAATTCAATTTTCTCTTCACACTGCTCATGTATTCATTATGTAGTCCATCTGGTATCTTTATAGGCAAAGAAGAAATGGCAAAAATAAGAATACTATATATCTTACTTTGACCTTTGGTCGGGTATAACACTATAGCTTATGAAAACCAACTAAGAATGTATCTTTTAATTTTTTATCAATGTGCACCCTCCAAACACCAACTATGAATGTATCTTTTGAATTTTCACCCTCCAAAGAGAGGAAGAAAGGGCATGCAATGTGGTATTCAAAGAAAGGATTTGGGAGAGACAGCTCAAAAGATGCAACTCACTTGAGAGATGCCAGTAAGAACAAAGAAAAACATGCTTCAATCACTCTGAAGGTATAAGTTACAGCCATTTTGAATAAGGTAAAATCTTCACTTGTCCCAGTCCCCTTCAATAAACACACATCGCATCGAATGACATTTGACGACCTTTATTAAACTTTCATAACATAGCTTTGACAACCAACATTTATTACAACTGAACATAGTATAGTTGCTTTTAATCATAGAATAAACATCCATGTAATGTTAATCAGGACAGCATGACCTGCTCATCCTGACCCAGTAAGCAGAGTCCATACCTCTACTCGCTTACTCTACTTAGGAAGCAGCGTCCAAGAACTCACTTCATATCCCATTTATTGAATTACCCATCCACAAAAATAATTAAGGATGACATGACCTTATGCATCCTGACCCAGTAAGCAGCATCCATACCTCTACTTGCTTACTTTACTTATGAAGCAATGTCCCCAACTCACTTCATACACCATTTATAGAATTACCTTCCAACCGAATAAGAGGCGTCCTTACCTCTGCTTGCTTATTTATTTAGCAAGCAGCCTCCAGCTGCTTACTTTGCTTTCCCAAATCCTTGAAATGAACATCCAAACACCAGACGGGGAACAAAAGAGGGCAAGCCTGTCCCTCTTCTCCACCTACCCTGACTGATAAAATAACCACAACCCCACCAATCCACCAAAAGAAAGGGAGGGAGGGTGGGTAGCAAGTTCATACCAAATGTGATTACTTACCCAGCTACACTTGTCTAATCCCCTTAAGCTCCTCCCCACACTTACCTCATTTCCTCCCAATCATCCTTCCTTCATTTAACCCTTTCATCTCCTCAGCCTTCTTAACTCCCACTAATATATTTATCTAACTCCCCTCTGAAGATGTCCCTGGACAAATTTGTTTGTTGCCAAACCTCATTTATCCTGGTCCCCTTCAATAAACACACATCACACTGAATGACATTTGATGACCTTTATTAAACTTCCATAACATGGCTCTGACAACCAACATTTATTATAAGTGAACATAGTATAGTTGCTTTTAGTCACAGAATAAACATCCATGTAATGTTAATCAGGACAGCGTCACCTGCTCATCCTGACCCAGTAAGCAGCATCCATACCTCTGCTCGCTTTCTTTACTTTACTTATGAAGCAGCATCCAAGAACTCACTTCATATCCCATTTATTGAATTACTCATCCAACCAAATGATTCAGGATGACATGACCTTATGCATCCTGACCCAGTAAGCAGCATCCTTACTTCTACTTGCTTACTTTACTTATGAAGCAGTGTCCCCAACTCACTTCATACACCATTTATAGAATTACCTTCCAACCGAATAAGAGGCGTCCTTACCTCCGCTTGCTTATTTATTTAGTAAGCAGCCTACAGCTGCTCGCTTTGCTTTCCCAAATCCTTGAAATGAACATCCAAACACCAGAAGGGGGAACAGAAGAGGGCAAGCCTGTCCCTCTTCTCTGCCACACCAGCCTGACCAGGCTGTTCCAACTCCCTCCTACCAAGATTTTTCAACCCACTACCACCCATAAAAGAAGGGGTTAAGCCAAACATCATTCGGTATAAGGGTAAGCCCAGCCAGCAAATCCTTACTGGAGGAATATATCACCAATACCCAGCCAACTTACCCACCTGATATCTTCTTCAGCAATAAACCATGATTTATTGCTATAATTATACTCATCCCTCAGCCGAATGGTATATTCCCATGGTAATACTCCTACCTTCCCCATTACTCTGAAGACCCCTCCCATTACCAATAATGCAGTGAGAAATTCAATCCTGTTTCTCCGTGCCCAAGATCTACAAAGCAAAACATTACCTTGCAGCTGCAGGGAAGGAAAACACGACAAACAAACAAATCCATATTCAGCTGTACTGCCGGAAATTGATTGACCTCCTTTTCATATTGCTCCATCCGCTGACATTCCTACATCCTTCTCTCTCACCTGTTGAGTCCACATTCCTTCATGCCACCAAGTACTGTACACTACATAGCTTCCCATTTGCAACCTCAGTGTGATCTGCAAAAGAAAATACTGTAAATCCACCACACATGCATACACAAAACTTCTTAATGACATTATGCACTACCAAGGGCATAGCTCTTTCACGAACTGCATAAAATGCACTCACAAATACAGTGTGAAACCCTGATGAAACTTAAGATGCCTTAACAAAGTTCCCCATAAAGTTTCCCACACATCTGATATTAAAGCAACAACTGATAACATGTGAAATAAAACAGAATCATTCCATTAAAAGGCCTATTCCACAAATACAATATCACCCGTTAACCATCCTATGAGCTTCCTTGATAAAATTGTTAACCAATAATCAGGGCAAAGAAAATTAAAACAGTCTATAGTTGTGCTAATACAGCTGATTACAAAACCTGAGCCACCAGTTTACCCCAGTGTCTCCACATATGTCCCTCTTGGACAGGGCAGCCTTCACCCATGTCTCCTTGGATAAAGACACCATATACTGCACTCGGGAGTAAGGAATCGTATGTACCTGAACTCAGCCAGGTTGCAAAGAACCTTAGAGCCATTAACCTAGTAACCACCCACGATCCTGAACCCCCCCACCAGTGGAAACCCCGAACTCCCCAAACACAATCTAAAACCTGACAAAATAAAGCAATAAAGCAAAAATGTGTTACTACCCTGTTTCCCACTCATCAATCCAACCTCCACCCCAGCAGCCATTACCTTCCAAATAAAAGTGCATGATAACCAGAACTGAAAGCATTGATAGATAACCATTACAGAAGGGCTCCGCCCATACCCCCAAATTATTACGTACTTATGCCGTAAATGGCAGATCCCAAAAGATGATGTGTAGCCAGTGACTTTCCTCTAACCTGGCCATCCAATCCTACCTTCCAACTTGTAGTATCACACTCTGCCCATGCATGGAGGCAACTGTTCCACTGGATGACTTACAGCTGCTGTGGAGAAGAGTAGATCTTGATGAACTGCTGTTAATCCAACAATATGTTAGCTGTACCCCTCTACCTCTAAAAGCAAGAACTAAAAACCAAATGTGATGAATTTAAATGTACCACTTACAAACTATGATAAGAGGATCAAGCAACATGTTATGCATTATCATGACTTTCCAAAGGGTATGAAGTCTGAAATTTAAGTGTCTATCATTATTTCCTAACTGCAACCTTTAATGAAGTGCCCCTAGATTGTTAAAAGTGACAGCTATGTCTAATGAGACCCTTTTGCCACCTATATGATAAGTAAACCATAAATTGTCACCCCAGGCACTAGGGTTTACTACAACTGCACAAGTAAACTAGCAAGCTGAAGCCGTATAGACATTCCCACACAAACTTGGAATCAACTACCCATAGATGCATGCCTTAGCCCTCCTGACAGTCGCTAGTACCACCCATGCATGTGCACCTGACAAACCTTCACGAGGAAATGCCAACCCGTGAAACAGGCACACTCTCCTCAAGAACCCAAAGCAGCCTCCAAACTCCTCCATTCACCACCACCAAAAGAAGGAAGCGAGGGACAAACAATGCCATACACTCAAAGCATGCCAACCACCTAAGAACTCCCCCCAACTCCATCCTGGGCCGTAGAAAACAACAGCATCACACCAAGGAGCATAGGTTCAAACCCACACAACAAAATCTCTGGACAAGACCACAAAGACGAGCACCCTCTAAGTCCACCACCAAACACAAACACCAGCTCCATGCCGCCTGCAAAACACCACCATCAAACCACTGACACAAGCAGGGTGAATCATGAAAGATATGCCTTCAAACCAGTCCAAGCTCTCTCAAAGCATCACCCTTCTCCCTCCAAACAAATGTACCCAAATCACTCCTTTGTTCCCAACAAACTGGGACTGACCATGTAGCACCCTGTGAGAGTGGACCTATAAAGTCACTATTTTTATATAACAAACTGACCATATGATACACTGACTGATCATCTCAACACCTCCAAACACAAGTGTGCATCAACCAATTCTAACATGTCTTCATAAATCCCTCCCTATACAATTGGCTACTTCCACTGCTTCCTTCACCAATAAAATGCCTCAGAGCAAACTTATTAAAAGCTGACTACAGTTCACATTTCCCTCACAGATGCTCATAGGGGTCATGTTTTTTTTGTTTACTAAGGGGTGGGACCACAATCAAAAACTCAGCCCCAGGCCAATACTTGGTACACCAGCATAGCATGCAAAGGCCTGCCCATAGAACACCAATTAGTAATCAATATCTGTATACAATCAACTTGAATTTAATCTTCCAGTCTGCAAAACAGCCCTGAACCAATAAACTAAACAAGACATGAAGTACCTGACCTGCCTGAGCAGTGACTGATTGCCATGTGTGCCCATGAATACAAAGTCGAAATACTATACAACCTCAAAGCATGGCAGGGATGCATCCAGCCACCTGCTTCAACCCTAGGTGTGGGACACCACATCCCTGCAACACACTCGCACACTTGTCAAATTAAGTGGGCTGCCAATATAAAGTGGCACAACTTTGGATGCCGCTCTCAGAAAGCTTGCATTAGCCTGAATTTGCTGCATGGTAGGAAGTCCGAAAGCAAAACATCTGTTTAAGCCTTACCCTACCTCCCTTTCTATCTGCAATCCTGACTCAAATTTGACTGAATAACCTAACTAATGGAAGTTATCGGAATAATGGCTCTTACCTAGGCATGGCTGATGATTAGCATTGCACTGCACATGCGTAGTAACAGCCATTACTCCACCTTAGTCAGAGCCCACGAAAAGCCCCTGACAGTGTCAGCTGAGTGTTTTTTTTTTTTATACATATCAACTTGTACATGGGGCAGAGAAAACTGAAAATGAAGGGGTGTAGTGTTTCCTGGGTCCAACACACGATGGCCTTCTATTTTCAGCTGAATTACCGAAAAGTCACTGCAGTATAAACTATGTAATAAAGACCTCAAAGGAAACTACTGCCTCCAACCAGACAAACACATCTGTCAGCAATCTACAAAGCCTGCTTAAAGAATTTTGGGGATAACTACCAAACAACGGAGCAGACGTAAACCACAGTCCGCAGACCTTGCTGTACGTATTTGTTCCTTGACCTGGATATCCAACCTCGGCATACACAAAATGGTTATGTTCACGAGCCACTGAAGATATTTATCCATCTTTTCTAAAATGCATCACATAAAACTCATTATACCATTTTAATCTGCAACGTGACAAAAGAGCACATCTAACCTCTAACTGTGAACCCCATCTGCAACAGCAGCACTGCTCTCAGTATACAATCAAAACAAAACTCAGGTATGTGGCAACCTACTAATTCCCTTCCCCTCAGGGCAGGGCCTGACTAACCACTGAACTGACCGAAACAAGGACCTAACCCAAAAATAAAACCACATTGACCCCCACACTCCCAACAATAACCTTCACCAGCCAACCAAAAACACACACACACACACACACACACACACATATATATATATATATATATATATATATATATATATATATGTATATCATTATACCAACCACCTGCCATTGATCAGCCCACTATCCACCAGTAACCCCAGACCTACCTGCACTCCTGTAATACCGACTTCACCTTAGCAAGTTCACACCAAAATGCAATTACTTACCCAACTACACTTGTCTAAACCCCTTAAACTCCTCCCCACCCTTACCTCATTTCCACCCAATTATCATAGGTTCATAGGTAGGTGCTAGGCTATTGGCCCTAGGGCCTATACAAGCCTAGCCAAAAAGGTTCCCTGGCTTACGCCACCCAAGAAAGTTAATTTCCTGAGCCCCCATCGAACAGAGCCACAGAAGTGATCCCCAGGGGTGTATTTCCTATTTCCTATCCAGTCATCAAGATTCTTCTTGAAGAGTGCTAATGAGAAACTCTGCTTGACATAGATGGGAAGCTTGTTCCAGAGTATAGGAAGTCTCTGGGACAGGATTCTATCCCTCCAGAATGTCCTGTTTATTGTGGTGACAAGGTTTAGGTCCCTAGAGCGTATAGCTTGGAGGGATTGGGATTACTTTAAGTGGAGCATGTCCAACAGCTCTGGGTTTGACATAGCTTTGTATGTTATGCAGAGGTTGCCTCTGAGTAGGCAATATGGGACGGAGTAAAGCTGTTTTTTTGAGATGGTCTGTGTAGGACATATGTTTGAGGCCAGTAATCCTCTTTGTGAGGTACTTTTGTGGCCTTTCCAGTTGTTGTAGATGTCTTGTGAGGTACATACCAAAAGGGGCGTTGTACTCTGTAATGGGTCTAATGAATGATGAGTAGAGGGGAAACAATGACCTTTTTTTCCTGGATGAGAAACCTTTTGTGATGAGGTGTGCCACATAGAAGGATTTCCTGACCACTGTGGTGATGTGATTATCAAAGGAGAGAATACTGTCCACCTGTGTCCCAAGGTCTCTTATCACACTTTTGGTGTTAAGCAGACTACCACCTATGTGGTAGTTTATGGGTACAGTGTTTTTACCAAAAGGGATGACAATGTACTTTTTGGCATTGAGCTTGAGACCATGGCTTTGACACCAGGCATTTGTCTCAGTGAGGCCCTTTTGTAGGATGTCCACATTGTTAGGAGTTTCGATTATGGCTCCTAGTTTGCAGTCATCTGTGAACTTAGTTAGCCAAAGACCTTCTGTGTTAGCCTGTACTTCAGAGAAGTAGATACCAAAAAGGGGAGGACCCAGGACAGAACCCTGTGGTACTACACTTGTCACTGGTCTGAAGTCTGATTTGGAGTATGCTACTTTTACAGTGTGGGTTCTGTCAGTAAGCCAGTTGGCAACTCATCTTGAGACATATGGATTTATACCTAGTTTAGTGAGTTTATCTATAATTTCAGAGTGGGGAATGGTGTCAAACGCCTTGGTGAGATCTAGATAGGCTGTGTGAACCACTTTACCCTCATCTATGGCTTTAGTGATTGCTTCAAAGAAGTCTATCATGTTTAGGAGACATGATCTGCCTTTTACAAACCCAAACTGTGTGGAGTCCAGAGTTTGGGGATCTCCAATGTCTTTGTTTATGAGTTCCATGATGATACGTTCCGTGGCCTTGCAGACCAGGCTAGTCAGGCTAAAGAGGCGGTAGTTCCCAGAGTCTGTCATGGCTCCCCCTTTGTGGAGTGGGATAACCGTTGCAGTGCACCATTCAATGGGGGGGGGGGTAAAGTTAGTACTGAACCTATTTACCAGGATGTTGGCAATATCAGTTGGTTCTGTATATTTAGTATCATTGTGATGTAGCTCAGAGCAGATCTGAGTGTTCCCATTGAGATTCTTGACATAGCTATAGAATGCTTTGTGGTTGTCTTTAGAATCAGTGGCGATTTTGTTTTCATAACTAGCTTTGGAAGATTTTATGAGGGATCTCAGCTTCTTACTGAGACTGACCAGGGATTTCCTCCAATCATGGGATTTTACTCTTTTTTGCAACAGTTTCTTTCTTCTGTTGTAGAGTTTGTTTGTTTCAGAAGACCACCAGATTGGCTTCCTTTTTTTGGGGGATACCATCTTGGTTCTGGTAGGGATAGCATAATCCATGCACTTGTGTAAGTGCTTATAAAGTGCATTTGTGTAGGATTTAGCAGTCATACCTCTATTGTCCATCTGCATGGGTGTTGTGAAGTTTGTCACTTCTGTCTTAAGAAGCGTGAAGTTGGCTTTGGAGAATTTTTTTACAGTTGTTTTCTTAATGGGGGGTGGATGTCTAAGGTGATTAGCTTGTGGTCAGATCTGACCAATGAGGAATTGACCTCGGGTGTGGAACACCGGTCGCCCATGTTGGTGATGACCAGGTCTAGGATATTGCTGCCCCTGGTGGGGGTGTGGATAAGTTGATCCAAGGTGCTGGAATTGATGAATTCCAGAAAATGTTGAGCAAAAGAGTTGGTACATGAGTAGTTTTCCCAGTTAATGGTGGGGTAGTTGAAATCACCCATTATTAGGGTGTTGGGTTGTACCCTAATATTTTCCAGTGTATCAAGAAAAGAGGAGTGGGAATCCTGGGGCATGGTGGGGGGTCTGTAGCAAGCTACAATATGGATTGCGGTCTTGCCCAGAATAAGTTGAACTTGGATAATCTCGGATGCATTATGCTGAGCAACTAGCTTGGAGGTGTGGATATCCTTAATCAATATGGACACGCCTCCACCTTTAGTGTTTCGGTCTGGGTTAGGTGGCCAAAAGGTGTGGTATGAATTATAGCCTGGTAATGCAGGGGTGCTCTCTGGAGCTTTGAACCATGTCTCTGTCACTGCACAGATGTCGATGTTCTCCATTTTAAGGAGTGCCTCGAGTTAGTGCATTTTGAGGTTTAGACTTCGAGCATTGAGTAGCATTACCTTCAGATTTTGCTTGCTTGTACCTGTTATGGTGGTGAGTTTGTCATTTGAACCTTGCCTAAAAAAGGCACTATAGGGGTGGTAACAGCATTGGCCAGTATCTGGAATCCCAAGGGCGACAGGTGCAGGCCATCTCTAGCAAAGCATTGTGGTCTGTCGATCATGCCATCCCAGGCAAACAGATACTGGATTCCCTTAGAATGACACCAGAAGGTTAGCCAATTGTTGAAGTCAATCATTTTGTCCTTGTACTGTGGTATCATTCTGGGTGATGGCAGGATGCCACTCAGAGCTAGGGTCACACCTGCCTGGGCTACAAGATCGGAGAGCTCCTCCATGTCTCTTTTCATGTAGTCCAGGGAGGTACATCTCAGGTCATTCACACCAACATCGACAATGACATAGTCATATTTGTACTTGTTGTGGAGTGACCTGAGTGCATGCGTTATGTGGTGGATCCTGGCACCCGACAGGCAGCTAACAGTAACTTTCTCCTTGTTTAGCCTGGTGAGCGGAACATCAGTGTGCTTGACTATAGAGTCAACTATGACTAGA
>NC_056731.1:951366834-951411834 GCF_019279795.1 Protopterus annectens
CCATTCTTATGCACATACTACCAATTACTAATTTCCTTAGTTATATCACTCACTGCATTATCAACCACCAACAACAGAATATCAGCTGACTATATGATACGAAAATGCCCTTCCCTGCCCTTAGTAATACCCCACCAATCACACTTTTCCCTACATAATGTACCTGCTAAAGACATCACATTGTCAGCTGATTTCAATAACGGTGCTCAATGTATTAGGGACAAAATTTAATCACGATCACTTTTAAAATATTAGTATTATTAACTTGAGACACTGACAGAATAAGAGAATGTGACTTATCTTCTGAAGTAATTCAAGTCTACAACCCTTAATCATTGTTGTTATTTATGAATTGTAATTTACCACCTTATTTCCTAAAGTCACCAATTTTAGCAGGGATTAAGATGGACAGAACTATAATTTGAGGCAAAATCAGGAACAGCTGAGAGGTATTATTTCAATTACTTCAAAATGCAGCTGCCCAGCCTTTTGTATAACATATCCATACTTCTCAGCATTTTACCTCCAGAATCAGACTGGGACACTGATTAAAATGCTACTACCATTAACGTGAGAAGTTGGCAGAATAAAAGAATGTGGTTTAACATGCATTTACTGAAGAAAAGGACATCTTTTACTCTAATTACTGTCATTAATTAAATGTAATCCACCATCTTTTCTCCCCAAATCTCCACTTTTAAGAGGGGCACAGCAACATTTTGACACAAAATCAGGGACAGTTAAGAAATAACAAATGCAGTCACTCACACTCCCTGTTCTCCTCACCCACTACCAGATCAGCTGATCCTTTAACCTCACTAATATCCTTCCCCTTTAGTCACTCACTAGTCTTGCTTTCCCTTCTTGCATCGTTTACCATTATTCTCAGTCTTTTATACCAGAATCTGAGGCAGATCCATAAATAATCAGTGGCACATTTTAAAATATTATTTCTATTAACTTAAGAAAGTGACAGAAGAACAGAATGTGAATTAATATGCATGTTCTGCAGTAAAAGAAGTCTTTAACTTCTAAGATATTGTCAAATATGCTATTATTTATTCAGTGTAATCCACCACTTTTCTGTCAAAGTAAACAGCATTGGGAGGAATAGGATAAACATCAAGCCAGAATCAGGAACACTTAGTTGGTATACCATTCATCGCCATATTAGCTGTTAAAAATACATGGTCAGCTGATTGTTATCATGTGAAAAAGTCCTTCCCAACCCTAAATATGAAGGTAAAAACTAGTCTTCTGCATGGGGTGGGTTTTTCTTTATGCCTCATTATTAATTCAAACACCCAGTCTGGTTGTCATCTAGAGGAAAACAAGAAAACAGGAAACATATAGTGGGTAATCAGTACTATGTGGAAACAACATTCAACTTTTAAACTGGTTGCAGACCTACAGCTCAGGGGTTGTGTATTTAGAAATGTCCTGAACTTGTCAGTACATAAAATAGTCACTGTGAGACTATATTAGTAATGTCACCAAGTCCCTTGCCTTTTACTGCCATAGAGAAGATGGCAGATTGGAAGGAGCAGGGTTGCGAGATCTCCTGCAAATGAATAGCTTGGACTTTGTTCCTTCACATGACCATAATCAAGTGATGAGCTGTTGTTGGCAACTACTATGGCCGTAAGCAGTAAGTGCAAGAGGATGCAGCAATGGCTGTTGTGCACCCCTGTTGCCCTGTTGCATGGCTGGCTGTGCTCTTGCCATTGCATGTACAGGAGTCTCCAACTGGTGTGGACACCTATTCCTTGCATGATTGGGCTGGACTTGGTCAAGAGTTCGATGGAATTGGAGGACTGAGTGGAGAAGTGGTGAGTAGTAATCTTGGGTACAGGCAGGTAGTGACAAAGAGTTCAGTAAGTCTACATATTAAATATCAGATGATTATTTTATAACAATCATAACACAATCACTGGAAAAAAATCACCAGATAAGAGACAGGAGATTGCAGAGAACCAGATGATCAAAAGGCTTGGGTCATGGAGGAGTTAAGCTCACATCTTAACTGTCCCTGATTTTGCTTTATTACTTTATTCTACCCATGACAACATCTGTGTTCTAGCTGTTTTTGCCAGTCATCAGAGAACATGCCTCTCAGCTGTCCATGATTTTCAGGACCATTCTTTTTTTGACTCTGATTTAAACTGTATCCCCCTTAATACTTAATAAAACTGGTGACCTTTAGAAAAACGGTGGTGAACTATATGTAAGTCAATAGTGCTAATAATTAGAGGTGTAGACTTATTTTACTAAAGAAAATATATATTAATTCAACCTCTCTTATTCTGTCAACACCCCAAGTTAAAAGTAAAGCATGCTAAAAAGTGTCCCCGATTGTCCTAGATTATTTTTGGATCTGTCCTTATTTCTGATGAAGGTTTTCCGGATTCAGTTGAGAGCTATGTCAGAGATTACACTCACTAAATAATGCAAGACATTACAGCTATACATTGTATTGTTCTGAAATTATATGGTAATGGACATCCCATTTGCAGTTTTCATTTTGTTAACTTTCTAGTTAATAAGAACATGATTTAAACTGTGTCACTGGTTTTGAGCTTTGTCCCATTACTTGTGGCTCTGTCCCTGATTTTTCGGCCAAGAGATTGAGACTAATGGGGTAGGGCAAAAAATATAACAAGTTAATTTGGAAGGTTTACTAATACATGCACTTTATAATTCAATTTAAATGTACTTACTGTGTATTACAAATGCTACTCGTATTTATATCATTTTCTGTACACAGTGCGAAATACAGCAGAAGTTCTTGGTTATCCACACTTAAACAGATATACCCTGGAGCTCCTGTCTCTTGGTTTGCACCCCCTGCAAAAAATTCTATGGGTGCTCAAATATAAATAAATATATAGATAGATTATATATAAATATATAGATAGATTATATATAGTATTCCCCCTCTTTCTATCCACTCTGCTATACTTATCCATAGTTTCACACAGCTGCCGTCACTTCCCCAATCTTTTGCAGATATAAATACAGCTTACCAGTAACTGTTCTTGTGCAACCTCTTTCTGGTTTCTCAAGAATTGCTCCAACCCACTTCATTCGCCATCTCTACTCTTGGGCTCACTCCACTCCCCCTTCCTACCCTGAAATCCCACCTACCTCCACGATCCCTACATTTATACTTAACTACAAAACAAAGCTCTCTATCTAATCCTTCAATCACAGCAGCCTTACCACTACTTTATGACTACTTATACATCCTATAGTAAAGCCCACCTATATTCTATCCATTACCTCATCAGCCCACATTATTCCTGTTCACCAAGTCATTTCAGTACCCAACACTCAAATAGATACACAATATTTCTCCAACAAACTATATTATGCACTTTGGTCATTACAACATACCTGTACACAGCCTATCAAATTCAACACATATCCATCATCCACTCTCCCTCCAACCGACTCACAACTTTCCCCATACCCCTATTACAAACTATATTATCTCACCACATCTTTACAACTCTAATACTGAACTCTTCTCATTCAAATACTTACATTGTAATATAATTCCAAACTTACTGTGAAAATACACTAAACTAATTATCAAAAGTACCCACCTATTTCTAGTCAATGCAACTCAGACTAAACAAACTGGATACAGCCATCCCAATCTAGGCCCCATACGTACACAGCAAATGCACAATTTTTCTAACATTCCATCCTCCCCTAACATCACTTACCTCCCTCACAGCAACACAGATCTCCTTATCTTGAACATGAACCTAAGAAGTATACTCAACAAAACTTCTGAATTTTATCCAAACCTCATCCAGTATTCACCAGATATAGCTACACTAACAGAGACTTGACTTAAACCACACATACAAGATACTGAGATACTAACCCCTGGATATAACAGCCATAGGCTTGACAGGACTCACAAGCAGTGTGGTGGCATAGCTGTAATTTACAAAGATAATCTCAAACTGGAACAGATAGTATGGAACTAACCAAACCCCAAGAACTCTGAAATTTGATTGATCCTTACAAATAAACCTTTCCTCTGATATAAATTTGATTGTCTCCCTGACAGCCTAAGTGATCACCAACCCCTACCCGATTAGACAACATATTTGTCCTCCTAAAAACATACCCCGGGATTCATGAAGCTTGCGCCAGGCGCAGGCATAGCATAGGTGGAATAACGCCAAATATGGCCGTCGAACAATTCAGGTACGATCCAATTCCACGTGCACTACCGGTGTACACCAGAACTGCGCAGCCCTCGGCATAGGTATGCTAATCACCCCATGTGCAGTGTCGCACCATGCAAATCAAGGCAGATAGCAATTCATGAAGTGGTGCAGGTGTAGCGTAAGCCCACGGAAATGTAAACCAAAAAACACGGTTTACATTTTCCCAAACAGAACATCAGAGCTATGGAAGCGGACCAGACTCATGTATTACAAAGTTAACATATGCCAATGGCTAAATACACAGCCAATGGCATAAGAAAAGATGCACAACACCTAAAAAACAACATTTAATGTCATGTCCACAGTAACGCACAGTACAACCGAAGGGCATGTGTGCGCAAACAGGAACATAAAGAAATTATATAAAAATGTCATAAAATCGCAATGTAATACAAATCAGTTTACACCATAATACGCAATGGTAGGCATGGAACACCACAACCAAGGTGCAAGGGTTGCTAAGGGCATGCAACAGTGTTCGGTGCAGTAACTATGAATTAGTAGTCAATGCCATGCAAATGAGGCAGGTAATACTGAATTGCAAACGTCCCGCCGGATGAACGTTGTACCATACGGCACAGCGCTATAACACCGATGAGTGTCTCAGAGGAGATACATGACATCAGCAGAGGGGTGTGCCACCGTAGCAGTAAGCACATTGGAGCAATGCAAATCTGGCATGGCCGTTGCTAAGCAAAGCTGCAGGACAGGGCTGGGGAGGAAGGTATAGAATCGTTTAGCTGAGAGCACACATGGTGCCCAAAAGCGCATGTGTATGGGGATGAAAACGTGCCCGAAACCTGGTAAGCGGATGCACACGCCGTGAACAATAGCACAAATAGGAAGGTCAGGGGAAGAAAAGAAGGAAATGCCGAAGTAGGGTAATTGGAGTACTAATGAGTAATTAACAACAATCAACTCACGGCGGCCAATCGACGGCAGCTGACAAGTCTGCTTGCAGAAACCTGCAAAACAGGATAGGGGAGGCATTGGAATGCAAAGAAAGGAGGGGAGGCATTGGATTGCAAAGATAGGAGATCTATCATAGCAGAGCAAAGCAAACCGACAGTAGACCGGCAATAGCACACATTACGCAAGATAAGCCAGGTCTAGGAAAGTACAAACGAAAGCAGGCTGCTGGATGCATGCCAGAAAATGGTAGGTGGAAAGTGCAGAAATGTAAAGGGAAGGTCAAGAGGTAATCCACGGCAGCCAAATGTAATTCAACACCAAAGGCACCACAATAGTAGTTCCGGTAGTAAAACACATAAGATACCATGTAGCTACGATCGTACATACACACCCTATGACATCATCGGTGTTCACAGCACAATAGTATAACGTGTGAAAGCACCCTACACACACCTGTGTATTCCCAAACACTACACCATAGGTGTAAACACACGGGGAACTTTTAAAATGTACATGTTGGGAGCTGCCATAGCTGTGATTCATCAGCATGTGTTAGAGACTGACGGTGTTGTGGAATATGATGCCGATAATCGCCACAGGCTCCGGAGGAGGAGAAGAGTGTTCAGACCAAGGGTAACCTACCAGGGGCTACATGATCTGGAGAGAGTAAAGCATTACAGGATAGACAGGGACATCTTACAGCAGATAGTGGAACTGTGCCGGCCACACCTGAGAACCAGAAGCAACAAAGGGGAACCCATCCCAGTGGACACAAAGGTATGTGTAAGCTTGCAAATACTAGCCACAGGTACCTTTCAAAGGCCAACTGGAGATATAATGGGGAACTCACTGGCATCAGCATCCAGGGTACTACACCAGTTCCTGGATGCCATGTTACCACATGCCAATGAGCATATATACTTCCCCCGAACTCAAGAGGAGTTGGCCAGCAATATGCGTCACTTCCACCGTGTGGCACACTACCCGGAGGTACTGGGTGCGATAGACTGCACGCACATACAAATCAAGTCACCACCTGATGAGCATGGTAGGCGCTACATAAACCGCAAGGGATTCCACTCCATCAACTGCCAGGTCGTGTGCAATGCCCAGGGCATTATCATGGATATGTGTGCTGGCAGCCCTGGAAGCTACCATGACTCCCATATCTAGCATGCCTCACAGGTGTATCAGGTATTTGTCAGGGGGGACATCCCACATGGCCACCTTGTGGGGGATGCTGGCTATGCACTGGAGCCGTGGATGATGACTCCCATCAGAAATGCACACACACCCATGCAAGAATGCCATAATGAGGCACATGCACAAACCAGAATCATCATAGAGCATGTGTTCGGGATGCTGAAATCACAGTTCCGGTGCTTGGACACATCTGGTGGAGCCTTGCAGTACTCTCCAGGCACGTGTGCCCACATCGTCATAGTATGTGCCATGCTACATAATATGATCCTGTGGAAACAGCTGCAGCAGGGACAAAATTGTGAAGGCCCTCATAGCCCACCGCAATTGCCAAGGTCATCACAGGCACAGAGGGATTCAGACCACGAACACACTGTGTCTGCTCCAGTAGGCAGATGGAGGCATGCCCAATATGCCTACGCCTTGGCAAAGAGGAAATGTATAGCACATACTGTGACAGTGTAGGCCCCTACGGACTGACACACCTCTCCACCTGCACACACAGTAAAATGGATGGCACACAAACACGACCACCTGTAAATTGTAATGTATAGGTGGCCCACAGTGTGAATCCTACATAGGCAGCCCTCAAACATTGTACACACAACAGCTATTGGAAAACGGAATGTCAACACCTGAACAGTACATGCGCCTATCAGCATATGGTGGTGCTGTGTGTATAGGTTCCCAGGTACATCGGTAGGTACACGGCCGATTGTCAGAGGCCATACATCAAACGGGGCAAACAGTGTCCACTGTCACCAGAACATTGAGTAACCAACTGTTGCTTAGTGGAGCAGAGGCAATCGCGGGAGCACATGTGTGTAAGCACTGTTCTGCACACACTCAGCACGGAGTCCCTGCTGCGTTAATGAGGGGCTCCACATAATATAATCATGGATGTTGTGTCAAGGCAAGGGGTGTACCCATGACAGGCATTCATCACCCCAGCATGCTCCACCTACGGTTGTTTGAAGGTGTAGCACAGTATCGTGTGTGGCTCACTGTGATATACATACCCAATGCCGGAGCACATCCAGTAAACATCACATAGACATACCATTAACTGGACTCATCAATATGTAAACTAACTGAGTTACCCATGTGAGTGCAGTATGGAGTAACAGCCATAGTATACTTCACGTACAAAACGACATAACATGTGTACAAATCCCAGATGTCCATGTGTTAATTGCAGTGACCGTCATGCATGTTCCCGGTCCCATGTCCTGCAAGGGATGTAACGTAATCCCAAAGGCACGAGTAATGCATGTCGGATGCATGTCATCAGATCATGTTTAGCACACGTTAGCGGGAATATGCGTTGCCCACTGCTGGTAAGCGATGTTTAAATATGACTATAAGGATATGCATGAAACAGGGATAAGCTTCTCCGAATATCGCACAGATCACGGTCAATGATGTCCAGAACAGGTGAAACCAGCATTATTCACCCCTGTACTAATAGCGCCTGCTCTGAAGGGTAAAATGACCACTGCCAGGAGTAGAACACGCAATCATGTATAGAATCACCTAACACTATTGCTAGCCAAGATGGACCTATGGTAGGGTTGCCACCTCTTCAAATGACCAATGTGGGACATATGTCAGATGTCTGCAGGCTGACACATACACCCAGCCAGTATGAAAATCAGAACTTCACTGTTTTGCCTAGATAAAAGCTTATTCTTGTAATGTTTACTTACTTATTCTGTTTCTATAACATATAGGTGGTTCAGATACAGAATAACTGTTTTATGCAACTATTACATAAACTATAGGAAATAAGTATGTCCTAAAATCTCAAGACATTTGCCATGTTTACAAATATTTTGCAGGACAAAACTGCCCAAAGAGGGACTGTCCCTCGCAAAGTGGGACAGCTGGTAACCCTAACCTATGGCAGGTATGTAATGTGACAGGTACAGACACAAACGTGCAGAGTCCAGGAAACAGTATACACCGACAAGTACACAATGAAAGGTGTAGCTTGCCTGTCACTTTCCCTGTCAGAGATATATAAATATAATATAAATATATATCTATATATATATATATATATATATATATATATATATATATATATATATATATCTATATATATATATATATATATATATATATATATATAATACAGATAGAAAGGGCGATAGAGTGATATATGTTGATATATACGGATTCAACGAGATCTGCAAATATATATAGATAGGTCAACGACATTCATAATACCTTGGGGGTACAAATAAATAGGATACCGCCAACTATGGAATGTGTAACATACTGACACGCGTAACCACGAGGCTGAAAGACCGAAAGAACACAGTACCGGAACAGTACAACCGCGAGTAATAGTATGACGATATGAAGGGACATTTAGTTACCACTGCCGGTGTTGCAGTCCACGTAGGTACTGTGTTCAACTGTGTTTGTGAGTGCCGTAGTCTGTGTATGTGTGTGTTGAGGGTGCCGTGTGTGTCTCCCTATGACTGTAATGTGTGTGTGTGTGTGTGTGTGTGTGTGTGTGTGTGTCCGCATCATGTGTCTGTTAGTGCCAACTCGGAAGTAGATCATTACGGTAGGTGTGGGTATAGCTAGCCGTAGGCATATGGTTACCACCTGTCCCACATTAGGAGGGACAGCCCCTCCCTGGGCAGGTGTGTCCTGACATAAAACATTACAAAGGGCAAATGTCCGAGATTGTAGGACATTAATATGTCCCATATATTATGTAATAGTTGCATTAAATAGTTATGCCTGTATGTAAGAAACGTAAATGTTACATGCAATATGATAAGTAGCCAAAGTCCCACAACAATAGGTATGTATTGAGGATAAAAGTATGTGCTATCCTGTGTACTGACCGTGGCTATGTGTCAGCCTGTAAACTCCGCTGTGTGTCCTGCAAGTGTCCAACAATGGCCATATGAAAAGGTGGCAACCCATGGCAAAGAGGTTCTGTTACCAACACAACCACAATGACTGCAAATATCTGGGACAGAAATACATGGGATAGCTGTCATTTAGACATATCCCTTTACATATTGCTGCAATTCCAGAGGTATGGAAGTATCATCCTCACTTGCATTCTATATAGAAACCAATTAACAATGGCCCAATGTAAAATCCCGTAACATAAGTCTACTAACTGATAGTTCTTTAATTAGGGACAGAGCCCACACACATATATATGGAATATGTAGAAATTCAAGCCCCACAAACCTGTATATGCTACGTACACCCACCGACATCCCCCACACTAGAAACTATAGCAATACAGACTGTAATAACAGCACAAACATCCAGTCAGTCAATTACATCTGCAGAACCGTCAACATACCTTGTGAGAGACACAATTAAAGGCGCCATGCAAAATTGTAGCCGTTGTATAATGGAACAAACGGCGATGTTACAGGTTTTATTTTCAGTAGTCCGTTATCAGATGGTTGGGATGACAGGTACACCCACATGTTGAACCTCATACTCTAGCTGTCACACACAATCCACGGGGGACATGAATCCAAAGTATACTTGTCTCTACACATAGCAGTTGCAATTACACACAACAAAACACAAAACAGGCCGTCTCCCCGAAGGTAGGGCAAATGGGCAACGCCCAAGTGGAGAATTCAATTATACCCCACTGTTGCCACATAATTGGTGAATGGAGTAGCTGCACAGCTGATGTGCAAGTAATTAGTCACTCAGGAACACCAATTGGCAGCAGGAAACCACATGTTACAGGTATCGACGTATATAAGGATGACTTGCCAGACATTCAAACCGTATGCTCATACCATATACCTGTTTAAGCAGTGTGAGAGAGATAGAGACGAAGGTCCGGAATGATAACAAGGTATGTAGAACACTCAGTATGTAAGTTTATGTATAGCATGTTTTTTATTAATTATTTACTGTATGTATAGCCTGGTTTGCATTAATTAAAAGTGTCCGCAATGCATAAAGTGGGAAAAGGTATTTATGTAGTGATGTCTTGCTGAGCATACTAACGCTTGGAGAAACTGTGCGTCCAGCAGTGGGCCACATGGTACACATCATAGACACCACAAGGGATGCTACATGAGGGCTTTAAACAGAACAATTCTATTCAACCCGCCGTCAGTGGTAGAGTATGTCCAACAAGTACGTGCCATAGCAGGGGATTGTATATGTTGATATACTGTCACAGTAGGCATGTGTATGGGCATATAATGACAATGACATGTCTAAGATGGTCCCGCTGTGCAAGTGTGCTTTGCATTATGGGATACTATGTAAAATATGTGTAATGTATAGTATTGTAAGTAGATATGTCAGATATTCTACACAGCATAACAGGCATATCATGCATACCAAAGGTATCATCTATTGGCATGTACAATAACAGGATACATATGGCTTGTAGGCACGGGACATTGTAATAGCATGATAGCTAATCTAAATGGAAGGGCTACCAGGTAACCATGCACAAAGGACATGTAATAGCTTCACAGGTTCATAGTGGGGTACTATGCAGTCTGGCAAGTCTATGTGTAAGCACAACTACAGTGTTCACACCAGTGGCACCTCTCTAGGGTAGTGTCCTGTGAACAGCAGAGCCATGTATTACTTGCACCTCTGCACAGTACAGCCACTGCAGTGATCCCTGGCGTACATGTGTCTCCCAACCACCATGGGAGGTATCACATGAACAGTGCTACTGAGTGTCCTTGCATGATGTACATAGGACTCATGTTCCAAAGCATGGTGAGTGTCCGGTTTGGGAATGTAACCCTCAACCACATCCCACTCATCATTGCGTGTGTGCACATATCCATGAGCATGTTGCTCACAGTGGCTTTTGCTTATGTCACGTATGTGGAGTATATCCATTAATATTGTTGTGGACATGGGCCCTGTCTGTTCAGCAGAGGTCACCCCTGAATATGTAGTATGCAAATGTGTACAGACGTGGTGTCCATAGTTCAGCTGCATACTTTAACTGTCGAAGCTCAATAAACGTCATGGCATGTTAATGTTGTGGTATGTAAAGATGTAGCTGTTGTGTAAGGTACACCCTAAACGGGGTGGTGTACCCTTGAATGTGTGTAGAAGTCTTGAGTTCAGAGGTACAATGGGTGCCTATGCACCAGCTACACACCCAGTACAGATAAGTGTGGCCACGTAGAAGGATATCCACGCCACAGTGGCAATATGTTAACCACAGGAATGGGTGCGACATACGTGTGTACTATGAACATGTACAATGTGACATGTATGTAGGGGACTACCACCTATGTGATAGTCAGTGGGTGAATGGTGTAATGCAAAGGTGATGTTCATGCACCTTGTGTCATGCAGCTTGAGGCCATGAAATTCATATCAGGTGTCTGTCACAGTGACACCCATATGGATGGAGTCAGTATCAGCTGGTGGATCAATCATGGCGCTTTTATGCAGGGGTTTGTAAAGCTAGGCAGGGAAAGTCCCTCTGTGCTAGCCTGTACCTCAGGGAAGCATATACTGAACATGAGGGGCCCTATGACTGAGGACTGTGGTATGCCAAGTGTAACTGAAATGCAGTAGGTACTATGGTATGCTACCCTCATTGTGTGTGACCTGTCCATGAGCCACGTTGCATAACATCCTGAGACATAGGGTACGATGTGCAGGTGAGTGTGTATGTTGTCAATACCAGAATGGAGAACGGTGCTGAAAGGCAATGAGAAGACAATGTAGGATGTGTGGACCCCCGTACCATCATCAACTACCCTGGTAACTGTATGAAAGGAGTCCACCAGGTGTAGGGGCCATGCTCTGGCCCTAAAAAGTCCAACCCAGGTGGCATCAAAGGACCGGAGCCCAACAATGTCTTTGTGAATGACGTCCATGATGATGTGCCTCATAGCCATGCAGAACAGTCCAGGCAGGTGTATAGGACTATAGTCCCACTCGTGCATTGTGGTGCCACCTGTGTGGAGTGTGATAACTGTTGCTGTGTGCCATTCAGGGGCCACAATGTCTGATACAAGGCTATTACTGAATATGGTGGTCTAGTGGGGAGACATGTCATTCAGAGGTTTGTGGACATCACAGTCTGGGACTTTGGAAGGTGACATGGGGCCAGTGTCCCAGGACATATAGAGCGCAGGTTAGTACTGTGTAGGTTTGACCACAGGGACACCACAATGTTCCTGCATGGATTGTGGCCCTGTAGTGAGTGAGAGGGTGTAATGTTAGCATTGAATCCATCCGCCAGCATGTTGCCAACATCACCTGGGTCTGTAATGTTCCTGAGTGACTGTTGTATGTGAGAGCAGATGTGGGTTTTGCCATTGACAACTGACATACCACCATAATGCCTTGTGGTACACCCCGGAATGTCTCACAGTAATGTTCACGTAGCTAGTCTTGGAGTATGTGATGAGGGATCCCGTGGCCCTACCGAGGCTGACCAGTGAGCTACCCCACCCATGGGATTGTACACCACTGTGCAACAGCCTCCACCTGTTGTTGTACATTATGTCCATGGAACTTGAACACCAGAGTGGCGTCTGTTATCTGGTGTGTACCATCATGGCTCTGTGTGTAATAGCATGATCCATGCAGTTGTGTACGTGCTAATGAAGTGCACTGGGGTATGTTTCAGCATTTGTATGTGCATTGTCCATCTGCACGGGTGTCATGACCTTAACAACCGCTGTCATAAGACGTCTGTAGTAGGTGTTGTAGTGCTCATGTACTGTGTATGCCATGAAGGGTGTGGTGCCGGGATGTGGCTAACAAGGGTGATTAGCATATGTTTGGAATTCACCAATGAGGGGATAACCCCAGGTGTGGAACACCAATCACATGTTGGTAGTGTTCATGTCAAGGATAATGTTGGTATTGGAGGTGGTGTGTATGGGTTGATCCAGCCGAGTGGAGGTTATGACTCATGGATGTGTCGGTACATGAGTGGCTATCCCAGTTAAGTGTGGGGTAGTGTCAGTCACACATCAGTAGTAGCTGTCTGAGCCCTACTGTCCAGTACACCAACAAATGAGGTCTGGTAACCGTGGGGTATGTTGTTGAATCTGTAGCTTGTTACAATGTGTATGGCAGTTCCGGACACAGTTAGTTGCACGTGGAGCACCTCTGATGCATTGTGCTAAGTAACTAGCCAGGATGTGTGTACAACATAGTGGGATATGGGAACACCTCAGCTGTGGGTGTGCCGGTCCAGGTATGTGCCTGAAAGGTATGGTCTGTCTATAACCTGTCATTGCAGGTGTGCTCTGCAGAGCCTAGAAGCAGGTCCCAGTCACTGCAGAGATATTGGAGTGGTGCATTATAAGGTATGCCTTGCCTGTGTGCATCACAGAGGAAGATGCAAGTATTGTGTCACATGACCCCATGTCTTGCTTGCCAGTTCCCATTCTGCCGGTGACTGTTATTGGAAACTGTGCAAGACAGGCAGTATAGAAGCAGCAAGAGCCTTACATGTGATCTGTACTTCCAGGGCTGACAGGTGCAGGTCATCTGTGCCAAAGCATTGTGTTTGACCAGGTCAGTCAAAGCGGACAGATACCAGATGCCTGTGGAATGACAGCAGAAGCATAGGCAACTTTTGAAGTGACACAGTCAGTCGTTGTACAGTGGTATCGGGTCCGGATGAATGCATAATGCTCCCCAGGGCTTGGCCCACACCTTCACGGCTACAAGACTGGTGAGCTATTGCATGTCCCTGCACACATAGTGAAGTGGCATCTCAGGGCAGTCACACTAACATGGAGAATGACAGTCACATCATACCTGGTGAGGTGTGGCATGGGTGCATAGGTTATGTTGCAGAACCAGTTACCCGACAGCAAGATGTAAGCGACTATCACCTTGTGTAGCCTGCTGTGTGGAACTGCAGTGTGACCACCTACAGAGTCACCTATGTCTGGTGTGTTGTGCATGTTATAACACCCTATTGGCTGTATGTGATGGGCACACATGAGTCTGTGGGCTATAAGTTGGTGATGTTGTGTTCCATGATGGGGGCTGCCTCTGGTGCCTACACAGAGTACGGAGAGGTACTGCACAAGTTGTCCTCATATGTATGGCCTGTGGTGGAGATCATGTGAGACTATGTGATGAGTGGGGTGTGTTGCGAATGTTACACATCCCCACATGACTGTCAGGTGCAGTCAGCGTTGGTGACAGCATTACCCCCAGCAGGGCTGCATAAGTGCATCCCCCACAGGCTGTAGTGTCGTATGTTGGGAGGTGAGCATTGAATGTGTACATGAGACAATTGCTCTATTGCCACATGTATGACATATCCATCATATAGACAGGCAATAGCACTGGTACGTGACAGTTGGACATGCCTGTATATACAACTATGTCTCACAGGATATGTGAGTTACGTGTGTACAACAGCTGTTGTACCGTAAGCAAGCTGGAAATTTTAGGACAGCCAGTGTACCTGTGGGAAATGGTGTGGAATGGGTGCTATATTAATCAGTAGCTCATGACATGCTCACAAGTTCTGAACAAGTGCCTAGCATGAACATACAATACAGATAGGGTGTTGGATAATATCAACCCACAAGTGGTGACGACAGTCATAATGGGTGGCACCGCACTTTAACCCTGCTGAGTATGGTGTGCATGTCCATGAACCAATATAACTGTAGATGTTAGCAGTACAGATGTACAAGACAGTATGGATGTTTGATTACAAATTCCTTTGTATGTCACAGGAGTGTTCTACCAGTGGTCTGTTGACAGACTCACAACTACAAAAGGTGCCAGAGTGACATGTGCATATCACACCAGTGCCAGCTACAGTAGAACAGGGTTAATGTGTTGTACTCCACCCTCATTGTAGCCCATACCACACAGACAAATGTTAGGCATCTGTGTATGTTAGGATTTGAATGGCCATGACCTATGAGCGATAGCTGTGTCAGTGTTGTGAATAACATACAGAATGGGCTGTGTGGGTGAGGTGTGTGACATATGTGCACATTCTGATGGATGATATCAGCATTGTCACCACTAGGTGAACATCCCTGTACCCATTAACTACCACCTAGGCTGTGGTCAACATTATGCACACTGTGTAAGGGATGGTGCTGTGCAGTACACCTCCCTGACTTGGTGACGTCTCCAGGCCCCTTAGGTAGTCATACGAGGTACCCATGTCATGACAGGGTGCCATCCATGAGCACGAAGATCATTGGATAGGCATATACAGCACTGGGGTGACCAATATTGGATCATATATCACCTTTAAGGGGTAATGGCCATGCGTGGATGGGCGATACCAGCCTTCACAATCCTCACCTCCACTATGCAGCATGCTGTCTACCTTGCATAAAGACATTTGCTACACCATGATGATGGACATGCTACATGTCCATATCCTGATCTGAAAGACATACGTCATGGACAGCTACCATCCTATTACTAGGATTGCCACATGCTGGACAGATCCCTGCACCATACATGTGACATACTCCCACCATACCATGCAGCCCTGTCCATCAAAGCTGCACATGTCATCCCAGTCATACATGGTGTGATGGCCGCATGGTAGATGTAGTATCAACTGTCTGGATCAGTAATGTGGCACTGATGCACCTCGCAGTGGCATAATGGCTGTCGGTTACAGCTAGGAAACCTTGCCCGTACATGCTATGGTTGATAACCATCCCTGCGAATGACGTCCGACTAGCCATTGTCCCATGTCAATCACATGTGCAACACAGGCGATCCGTGGCAGGATGTTGAACAGCTGTACAGTGCTGTGTAGATGTAGATGGCAAAACACATGCATGTACAGGTTTCCATGTGTATGTGTGCATTGTCACTGCTCAAGTCCATTAAGGCTGTGTCTGTGTTGATATGTGACATATACACAGCATCAAGGTCAACGGCATTACCGTGGACACATCCAGGCATGCGCAGAAGGGTAAGAACACCAGTGCAGGCAAACAGACATGCCCACATCAAGACTGCATTCACATGGAGTATGAACACTGTAATGAGGTGACACACATATATGGTGATGATATCCAATGCATAACGGGTGTTACATGTGTGTGACACAAACACGTCAGTTGTGTCAGTGTCATGATGATTTGCAAAGATAACTGTGCAGATGTACTAGATGTCATAGAAATGTATGTGCAGTGGTATCTCTGTACATCTCTGAAACTGTGACCTGTCACCATCATTATGTCTTACAGATAATGCCTCGTACACGCCTTCCAGTGTACAGCAGCCAGGAGGATGATGTCCTCATCCCGTACCTCCATGAGAGTTACAAGGTGTTGTTCAGCCATGTGCCACAGCATGCCCAGCAGTGGGACGACCTGTGCTAGTATCTTCGCAGGAGGGTGAACGATGTGGGTGGACATAACCGCACCTACCAGCAGGTGCGCAGACACTGCACGGACCTGATACGACATGCAAAAGAGCATGCCACTGCAATCACCAGGGAACAAGGTGGAACAGGTGGTGCCAACCCAGCCCTCACTCACACACACTGAGGAGTTACTGGCCAGTCTGGGGACACCCTTAGATAGATCGCTTGAATGATTAGATCATTCAAGGATGAGATTTTTTTTCTCATGGAGGGGTTTGGTGGTTGTTTATCTTATATTGTTCTCAGTTATGATCTTGTAATTTACTTTTATTGGGTGTCTATAATCTATTGTAATACTGTTGGAAGAAGAAAGAACAAGTCATTCTCTTCATGTACACACATCTACACATTGTTACGAGTATATGAATATGGATAAAAGCAAAGCTAATATAAATCCAATTGCAAAATGTATATCTCTTAATGTAAATGGTTTAAATAATAGCTGCAAAAGGGGAAGTCTTTATAGATATTTAAGGCTATGTGAAGCGCAACTAGTATTTTTACAGGAAACACACCTTACACAGGAAGACATAAATAAAATAAACAATAAACATTATACAATACTAGTAAGTTCCACCTATAATCAGAAGCGAAGGGGAGTAGCAATTTTGTGGAAAAACACTACTTTAATGCCTAAAATCATAAACACGTTCCATGACAACTCAGGAATGTTTTGTCTAGTGACAATATCTATCAATGAAATGATATATACATTAGTGAATATTTATTGGATACCAGGACTAGGTGTTAGAGTGGCCAAACAACAGTTAGAAGACATTGTACAATATACCAAAGGCAATTTAATCATAGCTGGAGATTTCAATTGCATTATAAAAGAAACTGACACAAATACTAAAACTACACGTAAGAGATCACCTTTAACAAAGTTGTTATCTGAGTTTGTTGAAACTTTTAATATAGTTGACATAAATGAGTATGCTATCCCAGATTCACTATTCTTTACACATTTTTCCCATAGACATAATACATACTCTAGAAAAGATAGAGTGTACATAACAAAGGATTTAACCTCTAAATTAAATAAAGTCAAGACAATTTCATGTCCATTTTCGGACCATAACACCATAATGTTTGAGATAGACTTATGTTTCAAGAGAAGGATATCAGTAACAAGAATACCATCTTACATAACAAATCTCAAAGATTTTAAGGAATTTTATATTAAAGAGACACAAACATTCCTAGATATCAATCTTACAAAAGATGTATCTGAAATATATATATGGGATGCATTGAAAGCATACCTATATGGAAGAGTGGGATTGTATAAAATAAACAAAAACAGTGGAATAAGGAATTAATGGAATTACAGTCAAAAGTAGATAATTTAAAGCTTGATATTCAAAATGGAAACACCAACTTAATAAAAGAACTAGAAGATACTAATAAAAAATACTCAGAGACGCTACACCACAAAACAATGATCAACTTAGAAAAATTAAACTATGTTACTATTCAATGAACCCTGAAAACCAACGAAGAATAGCAAATAGGACTAAAAAGATTATTAAAACAAATCAAATCAAGAAAATGCATAATATAGAAACCAAAAAAAAGTATCTGATTTAGAAGGAATACTAGAAGCTTTTAGGCTATTTTTTCATAAACTTAATAATCAAAATGAGAAAACAGAAACACATTCAGCATTGAAAGCTTTTCTCAAAAGCAATGTTAAAGTTAGGTTATTAGAGGAGCAGGTACAACTAATAGATAAACAAATAACAATGACAGAACTTAAAGCTGAAGTAAATAAGCTAAAATTAAACAAAGCTCCAGGTATAGATAATATCACCCCAGAAATGTTTAAATTACTATCAAATGAGGCTTTGCTGTTGTTATTGTATGTCTTTACATCAGTTAAAAATGGTAAAGACATTCCTCCTTCTTGGAAGTACACATTAATATCACCAATTCTGAAACAAAATAAAGATCCCAGTGAATGTTCATCATACAGACCCATTTCACTTCTTAATATAGATTATAAAATTTTTATGGCAATACATGCTGCTCGAATAAAACAATTACTACCACTTTTGATAGAGGAGGATCAAACAGGTTTTATAAAAGATAGGAACACTTATGACAACATTAAAATAATTCTTTCCTTAATTGATTATATAAATGTCACAAAAACAAAATTAATGTTATTAGCTTAGACATAAATAGCACATTTGATTCAGTGAACTGGGATTATCTGTGGTTAGTTTTAGAAGAATATGGCTTCTCAAACAACTTCACATTGTTAATAAAATCATTATATGAAAAATAATTTGCTTATATAAAACTGGGATCTTGTCTGTCTAAATCTATTAAAATAACTAAGGGCACACAACAAGGCTGCCCTCTTTTTCCGTTATTGTTTGCGCTAGTCATTGAACCCTTAGCAAATAATATACATATGGATAAAAATATTTAAGGAATACAACTAGACAACAGCCTAGAACTTAAAATTCAACTTTTTGCTGATGATATTTTAATTACCTTAAAAAATAATAATAGCAGTTTAAAAGCATTATGGGACTCAATTCAAAACTTTCAAAACGTTTCAAGTCTTAAATTTAATGAGAACAAAACAAATGTATTGCTTATAAATACTAATAAAAAAGATCTAAATAAAAAATACCATAAATATATCTCTACCGATAATATAATTAAATACTTGGGAATTATAATAACTAACAACCTAGATACTACAATTGAAGCAAAGTATAAAGAGACCTTAAATAATATTAAAAATCTAATACAAAGATGGAATAAATTCTTCTTTTCAATGGAAGAAAGGCTTTATATAATTAAAATGATCATATTTCCAAAATTTCTTTATGTCATACAAGCTTGTTCTTTGCCACCAGCTAAATCGCACCTAAAACAATTAAATGATTTAATAGTAAGATTCCTATGGTATCCAAAAAAACAAGGATAGCTATGAAGTATCATCTAGATGATTGGGATATAGGTGGCATAGGTTTACCAGACATAGAAATATATTTGTATTCATCCATTATTAAAACAATATCATTATGGCTAAATACAAAATATACATCAAAATGGAAGCTAGTTCATGAGAGAATCTGGTTAAAATCAGGATTTGTAGTAGCAAATAAGTATACAGATTTCATACCAAACAATTTTCTATGGCTGATGAAGGAATATATGATGATACATAAGAATAAAAATATAAGTTCCAAATACATTACTTATACATTAAAAATTTTCCAAAATCTTATTAATAGCAATCCTGATATTAAAGCATGGTCATTTCTTTTATATCCAGTAGCGTACACACAAGGTAATATAATAACATTTAATATGGAAGTAGTCAACATGCTTAAAGAAAAGGGATTAATATATTGACATCAATTGCAAAACTCTGGAAAACCTCTGACAATAGACCAGATTAAACAGAAATTAAATATGGAAGATAGTTCGTGGTTACATGTACAAGAATTAAGACAGTATATATTAAGCAAACAAGAAACAATGCAACCATCAATAAGACAAAATGTTCCTAACCTTATAGAACATATAATATTACTAATGAATCAACCCATTACTGAAAGGGATACTTATCATCTATTTATAAAACAAACAAAAAAATAAAAATGCATAACAATGACAAAATATGGAATTATTATAGATCAGTTAATGGACATGTGCCAAATGACAGAGATAAAAAAACTAATTCTTCTCTCTCCAAAGCAGACATCACTTTCATTACATTGGAGACTTTTTACATGACAATTCATACACAGATCTTATGTAACCCCTCATAAAATGGAACTTATGTTTAAGAAAAATATTGGCTGCTGGAGATGTGATTTATCAATAAAAGCAGACTGGCAACATATGTTCTACGAATGCCATTTGATTAAACCATATTGGGATAAAATAAATTATTTTCTGCAAATGGTATTCAATGATAAATTCCAGATTTCCAAATCTATTATTTTGTTTAATGTACCTGTACCCGACTGTGTGCCAAGAACAAAATATGTAATCTTATGGACTCTCCTAGCTATTGCAAGGAAGAACATTACATCAAACTGGAAATCCAAAGCTTCTCCAACTTTTAAGCAATTCATGAATATGGTGTCAGCAGTATTGCAATTGGAAATGAACACCATTAAAGGAAGAACTGAAAGAACTACATCATTATACGTAGCATGGCAAAAAGTAACTGAAACACTGGAGAATAATGACTGCAGCAGATTATAATCAGGAAACAATTGTATAGAAAGTCAGTTATATGTCACCAATAGACACCCTTGTAAATACTTTATTTTGGTTTTAATGTTTGATATCTGTTTAGAGGTTTTAGCCTACCATTTTAAATAATTTGTAAATACTTCATTGTCATAAATAACCTGCATTCATGTTTTCTTGTTTTTGGAAATGAATAAAAATATTTAAAAAAAAAAAAAAAAACAGCATCCACAAACACTATCTGCCATCGTGGAGGTGGGTGTCTCCCAACCAATGAGCCTGGAGTTTCCTGGTAAGTCAGTACTGCACATATGTCTACTATATCCCATTTACGTGCATGTGTCACTGTACATTATGTAATGTAACAACATATGCATGGTATGTGGACACACATGCTGCATACTACAGTATGCTACCCTGCGTATGCACACATGTGCACATTATATGCTATTGTACAGGCGAATGTGTTAACATGCACAGTGCACCCTGTGGCTGTCATACAGTCATGGATAATGTTCATAGTGCTGTGTCACCCCTATACAGGTACCTCTGGCATGCCGCACAGACATGAGTCCGTTGCAGGTGAGACTGTCATCAGTATCAGGCATGTAAAAGCATAGATCTATTCGCCATGTGGCCAGTTAACACTTGTACACCTGATGTTCGTTCCATTCACGATATACAGGCCGCGTCACCCATCATTCACACAGGCCACCCATGTGCAATATATACAAACGAAATGATACACCGACATGAAACCAGAGTATTTGTCATCGCTACATGTGTGGTCAGCTGTGCATACAACAGTGGAGGTGTTCTACAATGGAGGCATATGTACTATACATTGGAACAACATGTGTGGTACGCAAACAGTACCACACTGTGAGCTGTGATATGGGCAGCCCACAGGAGTCACCATTGTGTTATATGCCCCTGCAATTGGTGCACACGTTGTGATGTGCCATCTGACATGTCCCAGACACGTAGTGTATTGGCTGCAATAATGTCACACTATCCCATAACCCATACCCCACATACAACCTGTTGTCTGCATAGCCTTGTGGATGGTGACATATCTGACATCTATGGGTGTATGTCATATGGGACAACACAGACATGTGTGACAGATGACCATCACACACATTTGTCTAACACATGTGCACACATGGCCATGGGGGATGGCCAGAGATACGTAGCCACACAGTAGATGTGATGTGTATACACCCTGTTTCACATTGTCCGCACATGGTCCAATTATAGCCTTAGTTGACCGATTATACAATTGGTGTTGTACACTGGACATCCTAAAAGCCTGTGCACAGCCAGTGGAGGTGTCACTGACATCTGCCATATAAGATGTGTTGAACATCACGCCTGTGTCATAGCATGACAGTAGTCACTTCTACACCTTCCACAGACATTGACACCACATCAGGCCACAGATACTGTACATTTCCCTTGCTGCTGTAGGACATCACCGTTAGCTGTGCACCTCGTGTGTGTGGTACAGCAATGTCATGTTGGACATGGTGAATTGACAAGTCCGCTATGTGTGGACATGGTTGCCAGGCAGCTAAGACTCTGTAGTTGTTGTGCAGGGGTGTCATCTATAGGTCCTCCAGTGACCTGTCACATGACACAGCATGGTTTGATGTGTACACACCTCAGCATCGTGGGTCACAATCCACAGTTATGTCATGGGTATGCATGCAGTTATGGCTATGCAATGTGTACATATTATGCACTGTATAGCAATATAGAAGCCTCATGATGCCATGCAATGACAGAGTGTCTGTACTTCACACTGTAGAGCAGTGTAGACAGCTCACACTACCCTTCCATGCACATGCACATTTGCTAAACATGCATTCTATCTGTAGGGCATACAGACAACACCGCAATGTGATGGCCATTACGACGTTGTACATGTCAGGACACCATTGTGTCAGACATGTATGCATGTTAACGCACATGTCAGCAGATTACATGTCAAGGTCACATCAGCCATGTGTACTGTTATCCTGTTCTGGTCCACATGGTGTATCATGGGGGTGCATACATACTACCATGATTGTGTGAACTGCATGGCTACTGATATGACACCTGCTTGCTGTTGTGTGCACCCCAGGGGGTATGCTTACTAACACTATTAATGTCTGAGCTGCATGCCGTCTGCTGTATCACAGGCATGCTGCATGCCGTCTGTCAAATCACATGCATGGTGTGTGTGTGTGTGTGTGTGTGTGTGTGTGTGTGTGTGTGTGTGTGTGTGTGTGTGTGTGTGTGTGTGTGTGTGTATCTGTGTGTGTCTGTGTGTGTGTGTGTGTGTGTGTGTGTGTGTGTGTGTGTGTGTGTGTGTGTGTGTGTGTGTGTGTGTCTATTGTAATTTAGAGTCTTTCTTTGCATTCACAGGTGATGTAGGTGTGTTACCCTCCTGTGGTCCATCTGATGTTAGTGTCCCCACAGATACTAGCAGTGATGAACATATGCATGAGGTACAGGCAGGGTTGTCAGGGGCTGTATCTGTACCAATGGTTGCCATCCCAGCTATGTCCCCCTCTTCCCTGCACACAGTTCTGCTGCCAACACATACCGCATCACCAGTGACCATAGAGGAAGGACAGTCAGCGTCTGTTAGCGTGGAACAGGAATGTGTGGTGGCTACAGAAGGTGTGTCTCCACACCATGGTGTTAGTGTAATGTCTGCAGATGTGCCACACAGGCATGTGGCCGGTGCTGCTCATAGGAGGACCTCTGGCAGACATACACCTGCAGGACAGAGCGCAGCAGCTGGTATTACCAGACGCATGTTCCAGACTGTAATGGCGGCACAGGCACATGCTGAATGGCAGAACAGAGAAGAGCAGAGGCTGCAGAGGGCTGCTATCCATACCCTAAATGACAACATCCAGGCATTGGCAAATGCTCAACAGCAGATTGCTGATGTTCTGGACAGGCGATTGAGTGACATGGTCGGAATCCTTGACCATGGCTTGGCAATCCGTGAGCATGAGCTGTCTGTGCTGGAACATCTGGTAGGAGTGAGGTATAGGCCACGTGGACATAGGCCAGCTACCCCACCTAGTGCAGGTCGACATGAGCGTGCCACCTCACATGCCCGCTCCCATAGTGCCAGTAGCAGTAGCAGTGCAGCTGATGCTGCACTGTCCACACCAGGACACAGCAGGCCACATGGACATGGCCATGGACGTTCCCAGTGGGGACACAGTTCCAGTGGACATGTGTCGTCGGACAGTAGCCAATCTGTACCTCCGCCTGGTTGTGCTCGTGCAACCTCTGGCAGGCACAGGTCATGTGGCCGTGGCTGGACACAATGAGCTGTACAACCTGGTCTGTACAATCTGGAGCTGTCAATAATACCCCTGTATAGGCCTCACAAAAGGCAGAACTGTGTGCACACATACACGCACACAGCAAACACATCTGTAGGCCACCACAACACCCACATGCATACTGAACAGACATGTCCAATCATATCACTGTCCTTTACCCACACACATGATGTCACCCATTGGTGCAGCCTATGCCCCTGGCACACATTATCACCCTGTGCATATGATGAAGCCTAGGCCGCATCCCTGTCATCCACACCATCGGTGCAGGGACATGCTCAAATGGTCTGATGCACAGGGTGAACAGAATAGTGAGATGTGTATATTACATTAGTTGTGTACAACTAGTGAGGGAAGTGTATATTATGTTAGTTGTGTAAGAATGGTGAGAGACGTATATATTACATTGGTTGTGTACTGTTGACACGCACCAGACATACCATGTAGTACAGGTGTAGCATGCATTGTTATATGTGCACAACCATGTAGTACAGGTGTAGCATGCATTGTTATATGTTCACAGTATGTGTCTCGGTAACAACAGTAACAGTATGTTGGTAATGATGCCCAGGTTCCCTCCTTATGGTCTACTTGCATGTGCCTACAGGTAGCAGTGTTTGCAGTCTCCCATGTGTAACTCTGAAGTACTCACAGGCACGTATGGCAATCTCAGCATGCTATACGTAGCCTCAACTGGACAGCTGGAAAGTCTAACATACCACAGATGTCCACACATATACTGATTCAGCAGCCTGTGTGCAGTTTAATAGGCTACAGTGGCTAGAGACGTGACATCCATACCAGGTCACATCACAGGTATGCTGACATGGTGCAGGGGTTGTACACAGCAATCTGGACAATGATAACGTTAGAGGCCACTTGATAGCATGAGGCCTCACTGTGTAGCAGTAATACCCTGTTACAGTACAGGAACATGCCCACACTCACGGGGTCGACAACACTATAATGCACACCCCATAGTGTTGAGGTGAGGACACTTGCCTATGTGGTCATCACCCTCACAGTACTGTGCACCCACACGACGCGACACAGAGAAGGGACATGTTCAGGTAGCCAGTACGGCTGAGACCGATGGCATCAACAGGGTAGTTGGCTGCATCACCATGTGGGGTTGGGATCCTGTGTGTTCCGTATGGTAGCATACACCCTCACTCCATGCACCAGACAGCGATACATGCATACATACACACACGCACGCACACACACACACACACACACACACACACACACACACACACACACACTGTAGAGACCACAACTGTCATACACATACGGATAGCTGATGTGTGTGATACACACACCACACCTGCCTACATCATGGTTTCCACACTGCAGTATGTACAGATGTCTTCAACAGTGTACAGGGGTGTGTCACAATTGGGATGTATTCCCCACCATATGTGGCATATATGGTCACACATGCAAACACACATGGCAGTACTGTGAATGATACACCTGCTATATGATGATACGTCTGACAGACATGCAGCAGTATTGGCCGCATTATGTGTACCAACATTATGTCCGGCAATTGTGCTGCTATATGCACATGGGAGCATGTAAGTGTCACAGGTGTCGAGTGACGTACAGTCGGTAACACCTGACCGCTGTGTAGGTTTTATGTCTTCACCGTCAGGTAACAGTAACATAGCGTACTGTTTGCACATGTAATGGTATGATGGCGTGTGACACACCTGTGAGCCGTACCCGGCGAACATCCATCTACACAGGTGGATCACCACTTTACGTACACACATCCATCCATACCTGATGTACATCCTACCATACTGTCAGTATGTCACCATATACAGGTGTCAATGATGGGGCTGCATTGGAACTGCATGTTGTAGTTCAGCACTGTTGAGTTACTTACATCAGCTACTGCACATGCATGGCAGCTGCATGCACACTACAGTTTTTACATGTGTGTTGGTCCTACATGCCTGTCATGTAGCCATGTTTGTATGCATTGCAATCGGTGGACATGTGTGTTGACATACATAACACATGGACTGTTGTATGATATGATGGGTGTCATGGGTAACTAGTACAGAAGGAATGTATCCTCGGTCAGCATTGCTACCTCATGTACTGTTGACATTAAACAGCCATGGACCCACCTCCCATTTGCGTGCATATGAGTGCTGTAGCCACTTGTCTGCATGGAGGACAGTAAAAGCTATGCTATGTACATATGTGTTGTGTGTGTGGTCCATGCACATAATCACTGCAATTACATGTATGACATAACCGAACATGTGTGTTCATTGGTGTACAGCGACAGTCATCTGTCACAGCTGTGTAAGACCCAGGGCCCCTGTAATGTGTAGAGCCAACCTGGTTATGTACAGTGGTATCATTGCAATGCATAACACATGATGGAACCCTGTCAGTACATGTGTAGTCTGCACAGTTGCTGTACACCTATGTACAGTCCACTGGTCATGAGTCACACGGTGTTGTGTTGATGTATTGCTGGTCCAACGACATGGTGATGTCTGAGGGCTACATTGTAGATTGCGGTGTGTACCTCTGTGATCTGCATGTGAGACATCTGTGATGGCTCCTGAGTGTGTACTGGTAAATACATGTGAGTGGCCATCATGTATGTGGGGACAGTAATACCATACTGTGCCCTTCTGTGTTTAGTATCCGTGTGAATGCAAGACAGCCCTTTGCAACTGCTGTGTGAGCATGCCCAGTACGCCATTGTGTAGTTGGACACACAGTACATTCCAAACTGTGCCCTTACATGTTTAGAATCTGTGTGCATGCAAGACGGCCCTTTGCAACTGCTAAGTGTGTGAGCATGCCCAGTACGCTGTTGTGTAGATGGACACACAGTACATTCCAAACGGACATGTGATACTAAGCGTGTGGGCATGGCCAGTGACACCTTGTGTCGGTGATGTGCCTCTGTGTATGGGCATGGCCATTGACATTCTGTATAGCGATGGTGGACATCCAGGCAACAGATGTCCATTTTCAACGTCATGATGGATGCCTACATTGAACACACTGGCTGACTGTCTTGCAGGGTGTACTGTCTGTGTCGCGTCCTGTATCTATGTAGTGTTGTTGGAGTGCTCCTTAGATATTTAGTTGCCCCGATCACACCACTGCCGTGTGTTTGTCTACGTCTACCTTGGGACAGTAATATGCTTTCAGACTGCTCACTCTCTATACATTGCCTATCGGCGTCCTTGCCTTTGCAGAAGATGTCACACACCTAGAAGTATGCCTCTGGGAGTGCTGTGTTCAGTAATCTCGGTAGCGCGTTCTGTAAATGCGTAATGCTGTAGTGTGATAAGGTTAGGTGCATGTTCGACTCCCAGCCCTGCCAAGTGTGTGTGTGTGTGTGTTTCCAGCTTCCTGGGGACACAGTAATGCTTTTAGATGCCTCACACAACGAACATTCCCTATCGGCGTCTTTGCCTTTGTGGATGATGTCACCCACCTAGAAGTATGCCTCAGGGAGTGCTGTGTTCAGTAATCTCTGTAGCGTGTTCTGTAAATGCGTAATGCTGTAGTGTGATAAGGTAGTTAGGTCTGTGTTCTAATCCCAATCCTGCCACGTGTGTGTGAGTTTCCCACTGCATGACAACAGTACATTGCTTTTACACTATTCACTCTCCGTAGAATCCGTACGGCGTCTTTGCCTTTGATGCTGATGCCAGCAAGCTAGACGTATGCCTGTGTGAATGCTGTGATCTAGTAATCATGGTAGCGCGTTCTGTACATGCATAATGCTGTAGTGTGATAAGGTAGTTAGGTCTGTGTTCTGATCCCAACCCTGCCAAGTGTGTGTGTGTGTGTGTATATCTATTTATATATATGTAATGTAGATAGATATTGATATGTATGTGGATATTAGCACCATTGAATGTGCTGCATTATCTGTACATGAACACCTTTGATGTATGTAAATCTGCTATGGCTCTGTGATAGTGCACATACTGTGTGCTGTAGTGACCCTGGGTTATAGTTGTGCAGTGACCAGTTATTCTGTTGCTGGGTATTACAAGGGACATTGACAACAATGATAGTACAGCACCTTTAAACGGTCGTGTGCACATCTCAGCAACAGTCAGCAGTGGTTATTACTTTGGAGGATGAGTATGGCTCATATAACTATGTATTACCTGACACTACTATGCAAATCAGGTTAACATTACTGACTCCCATTTATCCACTGGTTGTGATACAGATCCCAAGAATGTATGTGTATACATTGACAGGTGCAGGACTGGAATATTGTTGAATGCATGCAGGGGTGTCCATGGCCAGTAATGGCGATCTGTACAGCCTGGCAGGTACGCTCTGTGACTGTCCCACAACCTCCTGTATATGCATGACACATGCTGAAACTGTGTACATGCAGACACACACACATGACACAAACAGCTAGGGCTAACACATACACACACACATTGCATCAACATTGGGCCATGCAAACACTGTTGTCCCTCACACACACACATACTTACATATTGATTGGATGGCTCAATGACAGGGTCTGGAAAAGAAACACCATACCCTGTGCATATGATGACACCTTTGCCACCACCTGTAATGTGTAACATAGATGCAGGAACAGACTAACATGGTGCTGATGCTCAGGGTGGCTTTATAGCACTGTATTAATGTTAAAATGTTGTTAACACAAAGTGTGATATACTTCTAGGTGTATGTAAGCAGGCATGATGCATTGCAGCTATGACCATCAATGTAGTATAGTTTACAGCACTGTTGATTCTGAAGATTTATTATCCATACATGTGCCATTTGACTGACGTGTGTAGTATTGGCAGCATGCGCTTCAGAGTGTGCAGTACGTGTGTGATGTGTGTAGTACAGATTTATACATGCTTACAAACATGTACACTGGCTTACACGACATTACACGGGCTTCAACATGCTTACACTAGCTTACTCACTCTTCAATGCTCACACACGGGCTGACACGTGCGCGCACATGCTTACTCGGGCTTACAGGTGCGCACAGGCACGAACACACTGTCAGCAGGTTTGCAAGAAACTTTAGTGATATCCATGGCATACACCATCAGTTTCCTGACTGTACTTAGGATAAATCATAACACTCCTCTTCCACTGATGAGTAACTGACAGCAAACATGTGACACATTGCTCCGATAGGATTACAGTGTTTTATACATACACATTCATGATGTCACCTATCTTCTACTCTGATAGTCCCCTTAACCTACTCTTCCACTGTAGTGGCTTGGCCCATATGGCATGACAGATTGTGATTCACTATCCTCAGCCTCAATTGCATCGGATTGCCTACTAATGCTTGGTTACATCTCTGACAGAGCGCTTCCACACATAGCAACCAGTACTCAGTAGCCATCTTGTCTTCAGCTTGCCATTCACCTGCATGGCGAACTAACTGTTAACGATAATTACAATTTCTATGTGTATTTTAAATATTTCTCTTGTTATAAAAGCACAGTGTGTTTTCATGCCGCTGCGCTATGCTTACACACAGGAGATCGGGGGAGGACAAATAGAGTTTTATTAATTTCCAATGGAAAAATATGCCACTGGCCTTATATTTGGCCATTGGCATGCTTCTTCAACTGAATTCATCCTTTATTTGCAGCTGACATTGCTCCGTTTAGCTACTTGCAGAACGTAACTCGTTTAACATCCGAGTACATTTCTGCACATAACTCTACTCTTGCACGGACAGCTTACTGTTTCATGTATCACAGATTTACATCATTTGCATAGCTTTCACCTACAAATGGGGTAATTTGCATATCCTAACATTGTCCGTGCAACGTTCGGTTTAGGGGATGTCTTACACGCCCCTACAGGATATTACTGAATAGCTCGGCAGACATTTTGCCTTGCTCTACTCTTCCTCTACTCGTACACGCCGGCCAAGGCTCCATGACCCCTGGCCTAAGCTTTGCTGTGTGCTAATATGTCTATTTGTGGAGTATGCATGGCTGTAGGTATGTTTTGACCTGCTACGTCTGACATTTCTACAAAGCAGCTCCCACTTTCATCATTTGTAACAGTGACAGCCCTATAGGTACTATATATACAGCTGTGACATTTGAGATGTCAACACATACCTGCGGTCAATACTAAACTGACTACTTCAGCGCTTTTCATACCTCCAGATTTTTCTTGTAGTAGTATAGTCGATAATACTGTTTCCTATAACATGTATCTGTTTCTGATACAAGATATATCATTTTATTACACCACTACACACAAGAAGAAATCACAGGCCAGATGCCATTACATTCCTTTTACAGGACACACCCGCCAAGAGTGTTGTGTTCCTCACAAAAGCCAACAGGTGCTAATCAAAACATATTATGCTATCATCTACCTTATGTGTTCCCCAGTATTTGCACTTTCCGTCAGTGGCAGAACTCACATGCGAGTGTGGGAGACTGAACACTGTATCGGGGACACTGCATAACACCCTGAGGGACACTATTAACCTTCCACATTGACTATCACAGGGCATAAGTATTCATTCACATTTATCGAGGTACATGCTTTTGACTTAAACATGTTTTGTCATTTGTCATCCCGTCTTTCTTCACACCTGTCCACCTGATATCACTAGCTCTGTACATTTATTTAGGACAGGGTTACCTTCATACCTCTCAACTGTACACATTTTGGGTAAATGTCCCGAACTTAGACTTATAATGTTGTTCCTTTTTTTTTATTATTGTGCCTTTCTGGTAAATTAGTGGCAGGTCATTAAGGACTGTGAGGTTAGATAATAATGACAGACATTAGTAGTTTATAACTAATAACCCTCAAAACATTCATACTAATGAATTATCCATTATTTTATCAACGTTCTAACTTTGTCAGAGGAATATTTAACATAGTCCCTATTTGTACTTATTTAAATATGCCTTTGTCCAGATGTCTTATTCTGAAAGGTTGAGAGGTATGGTTACCATCTTATTCGTATGCATGTAGGTCCATGATAATCGCTTACATGACACTGATATAAGTCCCTACGTCTTCCTCCGATGGTTTACACAATATCTAGTAGATGGGTTCTTCATTTTTGGAAGGTATAGGCATGTGCTATACCCACATAGGAATATTAATCACTCCCATGGGATGGACCTAATAAATCTGTGCCAACCAACACCTGTGAACCTAAGCCCATTATTGCATACCCATGATTCCCATACCTGACACCCCTCCACAGTAGTCATAAGACATATTTAATGTGAGCGATAATAAAGTATGAAGATACTTCTAAGCACTATCCACTCTCCGCGTATCGGGACATATGTCATACATTCTGTCAACCCATGTGTTATTACCCTTGCACAAGCTACTGTTGCATGTACAGCTATACTGTAGCTGCGGATGTGACTTCCTTTGCTTTGATGATTACTGGCCGATGCCTGTAGAGGACCACTTTTTGGAGTCCTGCAAAGGACACCTATATCCATGTTTAAAGAGTAGAACTTGCAGATTTGGCACACTGGTACTTTCCGGGCAATGGTTTGGAAAGCAGCAGTGTATTTACCTTTCTTGCATGTCTGTATGTCTATCCATAATAGCTATGACGTAACCTATTTATGTACATGTGTCATATCTACAAGGACAAATGTTTCTATGTTTATGTATATATCGATTAATGTAATTGTGTGCGTGTATAAATAAATATATATATATGTATATATATATATATATATATATATATATATATATATATATATATATATATATATATATATGTCTGTACATTCTTTATTTCATATATTTATTTAGTTTAAGTTTGTGGATATATATCTATACACAAATATATATATCCATATATAGATATACAAATAAATGTGTGGAAAACAGCATTCATTTGCTATGCTGTGAGCGGATTACACACGCGCAGGTGCACTTGCATATCCTTATTGTGGGTTACATATGTTTACTAAGTCTTTGTGCTTACGTGGTCTTTCTTAATTGTGACAGTACCAGTACAATATCTGTAATCCTGTTAATGGACATATGCGAAACACATGTTCACCTTTACATATTTAAATGTCTTTACAGCACACACGCATTCATTAACTCATATGTGCTGTAGTCGTAGTTGACCCGGGACTGCATTCACATTGGCCGGATGCTGTAACCACTAAACTATTGGTGTTCTGACTCATTTATATGCATACCCATAGTACATAGCTACATTAACATACGCCTCACCGCTTCACTTACAACACAGGCATCCATTCTCCTGCTGGGGAAAACGCGGTACTACATATTACACATTCCCTATTCCCTATTGCTCTGGACCCAAGCTGCATATTTAATCACTCCAAGGATATGCAGAACTCCAAGGCTTATAGTCCTGGCACATACAAGTCTTTGATTGTCAGGCTGTTCATGTGGTGATCTGGGTTTAGGCTTGTCCACCTGGTGAACCGAACTGCTCTGACCGAGTTCAAATGTCAGACGAAGCACATGGACAGAATTTGTCCATTTTATAGAGGTTTACCTGTGTTTACAGACACAGGTCTTTTGGCACCTGTCAGCAGCTTTTTATGCTGGCAATACATAATATGGGTGGGGGTGGTTACAATACATAATCCACGGTGAGGGGTGTTCCCATTCACATTTGATTATTTCCTGAATGCATTCATACAAGGATTATTATTTTGGACATGAATTAACTACAGGTATGCAGTGGTACAGTAAACAAATGTGAAGGTTTGTTACTGTAAATATGTACGGACCTCTGTAATACACTGTTGTTTTCTGGCAAATCAGTAGCTAGTCATTAAAGACTGAAGTCAGGACATAATGACAGACAGTTGAATTTCAGACTTCATACTCTTCAGGAAATTAATGCCAATGTACAAACTGTTATTCTATCAACTTTCTCAGTTTCTTTACAAATTGTCCATACTTTTGGGCCTTTGTCCCACTTTTATTCACGGCTTTGTCCAGATATCTTGCTCTCAGAGGTTGACAGGTATACTTTTATTCACGGCTTTATCCAGATATCTTGCTCTCAGAAATTGACAGGTATGTTCGGTCACACCTACACACACATTAAGTGTACCTCACACAGTAGATCAGGGTTATCCTGTTTACGTCAGTGCCTTCATCACCCTTATACCATTTGCCACTATGCGAATGTGTGCAATATATTTCCGCTTATTCGTGTCGGGACACGTGTGTCACGGGCAAGTGTTTGATCCTGGGTAGTAGGTTATGCATGACCACTTAGGGCTGGACAGTGTCGTACACCTCTAAGGCACATTCCAACTTCTGTCCAGATATCTACAGGACTGGACTTCGTGTCTTCCGTTCTAATGTTTACACAGGTTACGTATCCCATGAGGGATATCCGACAATTGTACCGATCCACAACAAGAGGTATACCGAACATTGTTCTGGAGTTACGAAAATGTGCTGAGGTCGTGTGCAATCCTGCAACCGCCTAGGGTGACACTACCTACTATATATGGGTAGTGGTCACTATGTGTAGCTGTGGCTGCACCACACCAGTAGGCCAAGTACGGCTGGATTTGGTGGATGTTCAGGTACGGGAGCGGGTTGTGTGATGTAAAGGGGATGCTGGGTAGTCCATTATGCATCCAAGTGTGCTGCATTTGTTATGGCCAGTTCCATCCAGGTGTGTTGCATTTGTTATGGCTAGTTCCATCAGGACCAATCTGTGGGTATGTGCCGGTGACATATCTATACATTTATATCGCACATTTCAATATTCATCTGTTTGTGGGATTGTGTTCTACAGTATAGCCTGTCTGGGTGTATTGCAGCTGTTTATACATGTGTTTGTGTTTCTTTCAGCTTCAACCGCTGCTCCCTCATACACCTCCGGTTCACCTATTCTGCATATGACACAGTATCACCTTGGAGGATTGTACCTTTACCCATCCACCCCACACACACAGATTCCTCACACCCCATACATCAGTGCTTTGGTTGTTGGCCCATGACACAGCTAGAGTAACACATTGAATACCCTACATGTGTCTGGTACCTATATGGTTGTGTGGACTACCCTGCCATGTTTGCTTTCCACATGCTATACCTCACGCACATAGGTACACGCCCATACTTCTATTTCATTACATGTTTGGTATACCCGGGTACTACCTGTTCGACTGTGACACATCCTGACAAGTTCAGCTTGTACCGCTGACTTCCGGATTTTGGCGGCCTGTTGTACTCATTGGTAGGATGCCACCTTTTCCTATGTCCAGGATGGGATATATTCCGTACACATATCTGACTGTAGTGGACAACACCTCCCCACAGTCGACGGTAGGGTTGCCACCTTTTCACTTGGCCAAAGTGGGACATTTTTGGTACACACATCACATTTTACAGGCCAACACATACCCACGGTCAGTACACAGGATAGAACTTAGACTTCTTGCCTATATAAAAGCTTATTCTTGTAGCAATTCAGTTGCTTATTCTGTTTCTTATAACATTTATGTAATTTAGATACAGAAAACCTGTTTAATGCAACTATTACATAACGTATAGGGAATAATTTTGTCCTATAATCTCAGGACATTTGCCATTGTTACAGGTTTTTGTCAGGACACAACTATCCAAAGAGGGACTGTCGCTCGCAAAGTGGGACAGGTGGTAATCCTAGTCAACGGTACGGATAATACAGTTCCTTTCAGCCTACATGTGTCCTTATTGTTGTGGCTGTTTGTATGCTCCTTCTGTTTCGTTTAAATGCTTATTCTATTTCCTATCTCATTTGGTATGTGAAATACGGACATACCTTTTGTATGTGACTATTACATGCCTTGTGGATATAATTCGGACATACGGTCACTAGATATGTACATTTCTTGTGTATTTTGTTATGGACACATCTGCCCAGTTGTGTACCCTCCCTCACATTATGGGTCAGCTGGTGACCCACACCATTGGGCTGGACGTACCTACTGGTGGATCGCTAACATATGATGCATTTCACTTCCACTTGGTATGGCTATCTACACTGCATTGGACTACGGCCACACGGTCTTCCATGTCATTTGTTTGCGGGATAGGGACCCATTATTCCCTACCGTGCATTTCTGTTTGCTTCGTCACTTTGTGTTCGCAGGTACTTTCTTGCATGCTTTGCATATGTTTCAGTATTCAGGGACACTGACGTGGTTACTATCTTGCAACTTGTTATATGCAAGCATTTTAGGTTGCACATCAACAGCTGCCATTTCCACGCCTCCGTGCGGCACTTTGACATGCCCTATGCACTCACGCTCATTTCCTGTGCACGTGGCTGTGTCGGCAGCGCGCCTTCATTACTATGCATTTGGCACTACTGCACCATCTTCATGCCGCACGGTCGGTGCAAGCCAAATGCCGGCCTTGCGCCGAGCTTCATGAATCCCTGGGATAGTCTACAAATACATATAAAAAAAAAGTTCTCACCAGAAGTCTTTAATACCCTTCTATAAAACTGTGATTGTTCCCCTCTGAAACACTTCTGCCTTGACTCAGCTGTTCAATATTTTAATGATAAATTCATCAATATTCTAAATAATCTAAAGCCCCCTAAGAAAAACCCATATTAAATTCAAACATGTACCATGGCTGTCTAAAGAGACCAAGAAGCTCCTTAAACTAAGAGATAGAGCCTGGTACCAGTATCATGAAAGCAAAAATTAGATTCCTCACACCGCATATATCAGTGCTTTGGTTGTTGGCCCATGACACGGCTAGAGTAACACATTGAATACCCTACATGTGTCTGGTACCTATATGGTTGTGTGGACTACCCTGCCATGTTTGCTTTCCACATGCTATACCTCACGCACATAGGTACACGCCCATACTTCTATTTCATTACATGTTTGGTATACCCGGGTACTACCCGTTCGACTGTGACACATCCTGACAAGTTCGGCTTGTACCGCTGACTTCTGGATTTTGGCGGCCTGTTGTACTCATTGGTAGGATGCCACCTTTTCCTATGTCCAGGATGGGATATATTCCATACACATATCTGACTGTAGTGGACAACACCTCCCCACAGTCGATGGTAGGGTTGCCACCTTTTCAATTGGCCAAAGTGGGACATTTTTGGTACACACATCACATTTTACAGGCCAACACATACCCACGGTCAGTTCACAGGATAGAACTTAGACTTCTTGCCTATATAAAAGCTTATTCTTGTAGCAATTCAGTTGCTTATTCTGTTTCTTATAACATTTATGTAATTTAGATACAGAAAACCTGTTTAATGCAACTATTACATAACGTATAGGGAATAATGTTGTCCTATAATCTCAGGACATTTGCCATTGTTACAGGTTTTTGTCAGGACACAACTATCCAAAGAGGGACTGTCGCTCGCAAAGTGGGACAGGTGGTAATCCTAGTCGACGGTATGGATAATACAGTTCCTTTCAGCCTACATGTGTCCTTATTTTTGTGGCTGTTTGTATGCTCCTTCTGTTTCGTTTAAATGCTTATTCTATTTCCTATCACATTTGGTATGTGAAATACGGACATACCTTTTGTATGTGACTATTACATGCCTTGTGGGATATAATTCGGACATACGGTCACTAGATATGTACATTTCTCGTGTATTTTGTTATGGACACATCTGCCCAGTTGTGTACCCTCCCTCACATTATGGGTCAGCTGGTGACCCACACCATTGGGCTGGACGTACCTACTGGTGGATCGCTAACATATGATGCATTTCACTTCCACTTGGTATGGCTATCTACACTGCATTGGACTACGGCCACACGGTCTTCCATGTCATTTGTTCGCGGGATAGGGACCCATTATTCCCTACCGTGCATTTCTGTTTGCTTCGTCACTTTGTGTTCACAGGTACTTTCTTGCATGCTTTGCATATGTTTCAGTATTCGGGGACACTGACGTGGTTACTATCTTGCAACTTGTTATATGCAAGCATTTTAGGTTGCACATCGACAGCTGCCATTTCCACACCTCTGTGCGGCACTTTGACATGCCCTATGCACTCACGCTCATTTCCTGTGCACGTGGCTGTGTCGGCAGCGCACCTTCATTACTATGCATTTGGCACTACTGCACCATCTTCATGCCGCACGGTCGGCGCAAGCCTAACGCCGGCCTTGCGCTGAGCTTCATGAATCCCGGGGATAGTCTACAAATACATATAAAAAAAAAGTTCTCACCAGAAGTCTTTAATACCCTTCTATAAAACTGTGATTGTTCCCCTCTGAAACACTTCTGCCTTGACTCAGCTGTTCAATATTTTAATGATAAATTCATCAATATTCTAAATAATCTAAACCCCCCTAAGAAAAACCCATATTAAATTCAAACATGTACCATGGCTGTCTAAAGAGACCAAGAAGCTCCTTAAACTATGAGATGGAGCCTGTTACCAGTATCATGAAACCAAAAATGAAATATCCCTTCTCAACTACTGACAAATGTGTAACTTGGCCAAAAACAAATTAAACATGACAAAAAAAACTACTACATAACAATGGAACAAAATCATCAAAATAACCCCCAGAAATTCTAGCATGTCATCAACTGCTTGCTAAAACCAAGTCAGATCACAACCCCAAACCCAAATACTAACAATACCACTGATAGTATTGCCTCTCAATTTAACTTTCACTTCATCAAGTATATCATTAAAAAAAGTTAAAAAATGTAATTAAAAATTTAAATTAACAATTTAATTAAAAATTAAAAAGAGTTCTACCCCTCTATCTTTACCTACGCAAATAACAGATAACCCCTGATCCTTCTCAATTAAACCTGTACAAACTAGCATCATAAAGAAACTAATTTCCAAACTAAAGCCCTCATCACTCGCTATACACCAGCTTCCCAAAGAATTTCTTAAAACAGCATCAGATATCATTCCCTTCCCTATTTCTATCCTACTCAGCTGGTCTATTACTGAACAATACATCCCAAAACTTTGGAAAAATATCTCATATAATACATCTACACAAAGGCAGCACATCCATCAATTTCAATAACTATAGGCCAATAGCCATTCTACCCTACATTGCCAAGATTCATGAAAAATGGATCTTTACTCAATTACTTGGTTATCCTCTAAACACCAACCTCCTATCTGCATCCCAACATGGTTTTAGGCCAGAATGTAGCACCACTACTGCTCTGGTTAGTTTCACTAATACAATCAACCATCTTAGAAATACCGGCCTCCATGTCTCCTCCATCTTTCTGGACATGTCAAAAGCTTTTTACTCCGTTTCCCATTAGGAACTACTCAATGAGCTACACTCATTAAATCTTTCCCAACCCACCCCCTCCTGGTTTCTAAGCTATTTATCTGACTGTCAACAGACAGTCAAATGGCACAACGAACTCTTGCCACTTTTACCTGTCTCAGTTAGTATAAATCTAGGATCTAGACACAGCCCACTACTTTTCACGGTCTTCACCAATAAATTCTCTTCAGCGACTCAACATGCAATCATTGCTTAATACACAGATGACTCCTCCCTCATTTGTTCAGCTCCCTCCATACCAGCACTCCTACAAGCAACCCAATAAGCTTACAGTGACACTGAAAATTACCTATCTGACTCCCAACTTATTCTTAATCTTAATAAAACTAAATCATGCTCCTCACTCGTAACAAAACACAAGATCACTCTCCACCTTTTACCATCTGTTTCTCCAATAAAACTATAATAGAACCAGTGGAACACATTAAGCTGGTCGGGGTAACCAATGACAGCAACCTTAGATTTGACAAGCACTTAGTCATAACTATCAAAAAAGTACACAGCAAGCTTGGGTCACTCTATAGGGCCAAGTCTTTCCTAACTGATTCCACCAGAAATGCCATATCCAGAACTCATCTAATTTCCACCCTGCTATATACTTCACCATTATTCACAAACCTCAGAAAACTGATTTAAACAAACTTGAGTCTTGTTATAATAAAATAGCAAAATGCACTGCTAACCTCCCATATAGGTCTCACCATTGCTCTGCACTGCATCAACTAAAATCTACTTACCTTTAACCAATTAATTTTCTGTCATACCATCTTCTACCACCCAAACAACTGCCCTGCTCTCATGCACCTCATCCAGTTCTACTTCAGCAGTAGGTCTCTAAGATCTTCCAACAAAATCCTACTGAAAATAACCAAATCCAGCAATAGCTTCAGGGATTCCCTATTCTCAAACCAAGTATCTTCTTCTTTCAGCTTTTCCCTATGAGGGGTCGCCACAGCAGAGCACCTGTCCACTCATGATTGGCAGTGGAGTTTTATAGTGTCAAGTTGCCAGCCCAGTGCTCAACCTTCCACAAGGCACACACACATACACCTATAGCCAATTTGGAGTGTCCAATCCATCTACAGCATGTCTTTGGGATGTGGGAGGAAACCAGAGCACACCCACGCAACCACAGGGAGAACATGCAGACACTGCACAGAAGGCACCACAGCCAAGAATCAAACCAAAGAACCTCTTATTGTGAGGCAACAATGCTAACCACTGCACCACCGTGGCCACCCTCTTAAACCAAGTATCTAAATCCTGGAATTCCATATCCCAAACAATACTCAATAATACCAATATTTCCAGATTTAAACAACTTCTAAAGGAACACCTTGGCAACAATTGGCTTTACTCCTATGCTAAGCCAGGATGAAAAAATACCTAATTACCCTTACCACTACCACATCAGGTTTCTCTCTCATATTTTATCTCTATCCTACTTTATACTGATTCCCCATCTTCCTTTTCTTTCTCTTTTCTCTTTTCGTTTGTACATAATGTTACATGTCATTACACTTCCAGTATCCCTCATTTTTTACCCTTTCTTTTTGTAGTAAACATCAAGTATTCTTACTAGTCTATATTCTATCATGAGAGTTATATGGCAATTTCACTGTACATGTGAAATAAACAGAAACATGCCTGTCAGCCTCACACCTCTTAGCACTTTAAATATTCTTCTCTGGCCCCAAATCTGTTATGGGATTATATTCCTTGCTATTACTATAATACGCTGAACCATGCAGGTCTCAAATATGTATTTATTAATCATCTCTAGTATGTACTGATTAATCACCTTAAATATGCTTGCACTGGTAAATAATTCTCCATTTATGTAAATTATTTTTTTTTGTTTTTTTGGTTTTTTTTTAATTAAATAACTTGTGTGTATATCCTTTGTATGGAGCTTTTCTCCCTGGGCCTCCACTGAAAATGGGTCATTAGCCCAGTTAGACTTTCCAAGTACACAAACATAAAATAAAAATAAATATACACAATCTAATACTCACCAAATCAAACTTTTACACACTGAATAAAACTGCTAGAAACATAAATAAATAAACATAAAAAAACACTATTTTTGAAGGGGACAACCCCACCTTCACCCCACCCCTCTGCTAATTATATGTATACCAGCTATGAGATTTCACTACTGTGAGGAAAAGACAAATTCCACAGTCTCTACTTTTCACAATCTAGCACAGAAAAAAAAGCTGACATGATGTGATCAGCTGATTTTTGATCAGCTTTTTTCTTTATGATTTTCTCTAAACTACCTCAATGACACCCATATGCATATGTATATATGTAAAAGTGTGTGTGTGTGTGTGTGTGTGTGTGTGTGTGTGTGTGTGTGTGTGTGTGTGTGTGTGTGTGTGTATATATATATATATATATATATATATATATATATATATATATATATATATATATATATATATATATATATATATATATATATATATATATATATTTGTATGTATGGGTCTACTTCAGATGAATCATATGGCCGATGATCATATGATCAAAGTTTTAAAACTTTGAACGTTCTGAATGGAGATCATTGTACAGTGCAGAACTGGAAATTGACCATTTTCCTTACTGTAGTATGATCTTAGAGTTGGTATATTTAATTTGTAGCAGGTGTGGAGGGTGCAGGGGGCTTTCCCCCCTGCAAAATCTTAAAAGAAAACTTTTTTTGTTTTTATTTTTTTTTTATTTGATGTTCAAAGTTTCAAAACTTCAGTCATATGTTCGTCGGCCATATGATGTTCAATGTTTTGAAACTTCAGTCATCTGTAATAGACCCATACATACACACACACACACACACACACACACACACACACACACACACATGTATATATCTATAGCTACCGATCTACCTATTTATATAAAAGGACAGAGGACAGACAAGAGATTGATAGATATTTATATAGTCTGAATCTTCTTGCCATGTCCTGATTCCAGTTTAGGAAGGTTCATTGCAAAAGCCACATGTCTTAAAATGGTATGAATGAAGGGATGTTAATTTGTAAGGCAGAAATTGTGATTATGATTTTTCTCATCTTCTCAGAAGTTTTGTAAATTGTTTGAGTTTGATTATTCCCTATCACAATGTACATAGCACTTGAAAAAAATGCATTCAGTGTTCTTCATTCTAAAAACTGCATGCAGAATGATTCCCTAAAACAAGAACATTTATTTCTGAAGACCTAGGTTCAGTTTCCATCTGGTGCCTATTTTCAAAACCTTGCAGGACAAATGGTTTCATTGCTTCCAAAAGCATGATGCCGATTTTCCTATGAACATGCTGTATTATGGTACTGTAGAAAGTATTTCACAACAGCTTACTATGCCTTACAGTGGGATTTAATTCATATTTATGGTTTTTCATGCCCCATCCAATAATAACTGCTATCAATTCTCATCAACATTTACAGAAACATGACCAAGATACAACAACCAGTTTCTTCATTTTCTTTTAATGCGGACGAGGAGTACATCAATTATAGTTAGAATTACAGCAATAGTAGCATGACCCAGATTAAAATAAATAAATACACAAAAATGTCTGGGGATAATAATGTAAATAATACATTCTTCCTTTTTAGATATATAGATTTCCAAAAGGTTATTCACTTTTTATTCCACAGTTTCTTCTAGCTTTCACTGTCTTTTAATAGATGATTCTTTTATGCTTTATTTCAGTCTCTAATCAGAGATTAAAAGATAAAAGTGTACTTTACCTTCCGGTTCTCAATACCACTGGCCCTCCAGATTTTCAACATTATTTCATATAAGGAATCTTTCCTTATGTCATAGTAGCTCCTCTCATCAGAGTGGAACCTTCAGTTAGTGGCATCATTGAGCCTTCCATCTTCAAACCAAATATTGTCATGACAATGATAAATGCTTTCATTTGTGTCCCCACAATGTGATCTACAGTCTCTCATTACTGATCATTGCCTTTTAATTCCAGGAACTTACAGGACTGACAAGGCACACCCTGGCTGTACAACATCTCAAACATGCATTACTTAGAAAAATTAAGCACAGCAATGACCGCAACCCCATACCTGCATCAAAGTCTGAACATCTAACACAAGACATCAGTATGAATTAGGACTTTGTATAGCAACCGCATACCATTTTTATGCCATTTGGATGGTGATTATTTTATCACATTTCAAACAGGACAACACAGTGCAGTATACTGTAGAAAAGCTTAGGAAGGCTACAGAAATGCTGTTCTATTTCAGAGGAAGGTGATTTCTATAGTAAGAACAAGTGTAGATGAGGTGTTAAATTACTACAAAATGCTGTATGAACAGGTATGAACTTGATATTATTAGGTATTTCAGATACCATATAAGTATGTGCAAATGAAATTTCAGCATGTTCATACAGAACACACATTTTAGGGAATAGCATGAGACAGGCAAGGCACTATGATCTTACTGATAGAAAGGTACTAATCTATTTGTTTTTCTGAACAAATAAAAAAGTTGACTTTCTCTGCCAAAGATGACCCGCATTTGTGTCTTTTATTTAGTTTTAATTGTTGCATGGTTTACTAGTAGAAGGATGCAAAGGTGATGATCTTTCTGGTGGTAATCATATTCTATGCAAATACATTTTTAATTTTAAGTTGCTGAATAAAGTACCCTTCAAAGTGAATACATTTGCCCTGGGATTCATGAAGCTCGGCGTAAGGCCAGCGTTAGGCTTGCGCCGACCATGCCAAATGCATATTAATGAAGGTGCGCTGCCGTCACAGCCACGTGCATAGGAAAGGAGCACGAGTGCATAGGGTGTGTCGAAGTGCCGCACGGAGGCGTGGAAATGTCAGCTGTCGATGTGCAACCTAAAATGCATGCATATAACAATTTGCAAGCAATAGTGATCACATCTGTCAGTGTCCGTGGATACTGAAACATATGCAAAGCATGCAAGACAGTTCCTGCAAACACAAAATGAAGAAGCAAATACAAATGCATGGTAGGAAATAACGGGTCCTTATCCTGTGAACAAATGACATTGAAAACCATGTGCCTGTAGTCCAACGCAGTGAAGATAGTTATACCAAGTGGAAGTGAAATGCATCATATGTTAGCGCGCCACCAATAGGTATGTCCAGCCCAATGGTCAGGGTCACCAGCTGACCCATATTGTGAGGGAGGGTACACAGCTGGGCAGAAGTGTCCATAACAAAAAACATGATAAATGTAAATATCTAGCGACCGTATGACCAAATTATATCCCACAATGCATGTAATAGTCACATACAATAGGTATGTCTGTATTTCACATACCAAATGTGACAGGAAATAGAATAGGCATGTAAACGAAACAGAAGGAGCATATAAACTGCTACAACAATAGGGCAACATGTAGGCTGAAAGGAACAGTATTATCCATAGCGTTGACTGTGGGTACGTGTTGTCCAGTACATTTGGATATGTGTCCGGAATATATCCCATCCTGGACATAGGAAAAGGTGGCATCCTACCAATGATTAGAACAGTCAGCCAAAATCTGCACATCAGCGGTCCAAGCCGAACTTGTCAGGATGTGTCACAGTTGAACGGGTATTACCCGGGTATACCAACCATGTCATGAAAGTTAAGTATGGGCGTGTACCTATGTGCGTGAGGTATAGCATGTGGAAAGTCAAACATGGCAGGGTAGTCCACACAACCATACAGGTACCTGACATATGTAGGGTATGCAATGTGTTACCTTGACCGTGTCATGGGCCATCAATCAAAGCAGTGATGGATGGAGTGTCAGGAATATGTGTGTGTGGGGGGATGGGTAATGGTATAATCCTCCAAGGCGACACTGTGTCGTATGCAGAATAGGTATAATACAACCAGACAGGCCATACTGTAGAACACAATCTCACAAACATATGAATATTAAAATGTGCGATACAAATGTACAGACATGTCACAGGCACATACCCACAGATTGGTCCTGATGGAACTGGCCATATCAAATGCAACACACCTGGATGCATAATGGACTACCCAGCATCCCCTCCACAGCACACAACCCGCCCCCATACCTGAACTTCCACCAAACCAGCCATACTTGGCCTACTAGTTTGATGCAGCCACATCTACACATAGTGACCACTACGCATATGTAGTAGGTAGTGTCACCATAGGCAGTTTCCGGATTGCAAACTATGTATCCCTTGCATGTAAAACCCCCAGCACATTTTTGTAATGCCAGAAGAATGTTCGTTATTGGTCTTGTTTTGATTTTGTTAAATTTTTGGGATATCCCTCATGGGATAAGTAACCTGTGTAAACATTAGAATGGGTATGAAGACACGATGTCCAGTCCTGTAG